>NC_057765.1:13649803-13869040 GCF_010389155.1 Erigeron canadensis
TCTGCTGGGTCTTATCTGCAAAGCACCTTTTCCCCGGGCTGTGAAACTGCACTACCTTTTGCACCACTACTAGCTGTTTTGACCTCCTCTCTATTGGCTTGCAGGTATTGCCTTTTGCACACACAAACATACATATCATATGAAACTGTCATTGATTTATTTTGGTTTTTCCTTCTGATTTGCTAGTGTATTTTCTGAAAGTCGGCCGTTTGAATTCTTCAATGGTTCTTACATCGTTATCATCCAATACCTCCCCCCTTCTTTTCGCTCGAGCCTTTTTATCAAGCGAAATGGGATGGTCATGCTTCAGTATTTTTACTTCATATTGCAGGTTTCTTTGTTGGGTAAGACTTGCACCTTTTCATTCATTTTTTTTTGCTACTTTTACACTGTGTATCCAACTCTTATCTTCATATATATCTCTCTTCTTTAGGAGGATCTCTCTATCCTTTGTTTATAATCACATATGCAAAATACCAGGGTTTTTGGATGTGCTACATGAAACTGCTTATCTGATTATTGCTAGTAATTAATTTATTCGATTTTTTTATCTTAGTTTCTATTCAAGTAATCAAATTTGGAAAAAATAATTTTTATGCCAACTGCCACAACAATTCATATATCCATGCTTTGGTTTGTTTATCATCTGTACTTATTGCTGTTAATATTGACAAAGGTCAAGCGTTGAAGTTTTAGATGGTTACAAAATTATTTTTGTCAACATATGTGGTTGCTATGAAATTAAATGTCAACATAGTTAAGTTTGATTATATATTTAAATTTCCTTCTTTTGGTCATTCCATGTATTAGTTATCAAAATATCATTTTTGTCGAATAATTGTACTATTATCTGATTTCTACATCCAAATAATTTTCTTGCAGTCTGTTCCATAACCGCTAATTCTGTGTATTTTAACTCTGATTTCACATAATTACTTACAAAGCTACATCCAAATAATTCCATAGTACATATATATAATTACAGTAACAGAGACACTAATCATTGCTAACATGTTTATTGTATTTTGTAAATTCTACATAATGTGCACTGATATAAAACTTTCCATAACTAAAAAGTGTTGGTATAGGGTATGTGACGAGATTGACAAGTGTCTACCTGCAGGTATATAGCAGCAACTCTAGCTAGATTTAAAGAACCACACGAGTGCGGTATCCATTGAGGTAATACTTTGAGGTTCCAAAAGGCCAGCCTGGCCCACAACCCATTTTCATTCTTTGAAAAGGAGCACTCCATATTATCTTTTCTATTCCATTATCAAATTGACCTAAAACCATTTGACCAGCAACCCATATTCAGATGTTCTTAAGGATGTACCGTTGAGTTACATGTTTTCACCTGTTACCAATCAGATCCTGTGCAGACTAACAAATCGAACATTTACCGTTCTTGGCTTTATTATATATCCATGAAAGGCTATTGGATGTTTGTTTAGAGCATCAGAATAAGTGTTTGATATACTAGTTTATAAAGTTATTGTGTAGATCCAAACACACCTTAAGTTTGAACTTTTTTGCCATAAGTTTGCTAAATGATGGTTTTTGATAACTTTTGGAGCAGGTTGGAATGCAGAATTCATCTTGGGAGTCGTACTAGCGGCATCACATTTCAACTCGCCTATGGTTGCATTACCACCTGCGGTTTCTGCTGTGTTAATGAATATTATGGGTAGCAGTTTGGGCTTCTTTTGGAGATATGTTGATCCTTCTGAACCACACGGTATCTCCAATGATTGATTATTCAGTTCTTGTTTTGTATCGTCTATAACCAGGTAGGTTTCCTAGATCGTCTTGATAAATAAGTGGGGGATTTGTATCAACTTGTTGTAAGGTTATTCAAAAGATGATTAGTTTAAGCCATGAATATAATGTTTTTTCTTAATCTTAGTGAGAGATTGTATGTAAATGTATGTATTTCAAGATTTCTGGTGTTCATTACCTGTTAGTATTACCATCAAACCATTAACTGTGAATCTTGGAGATGTACAAGAGAATCTGAATTCCATGTTTATCAAAATTTGATTTTTTCTATTTGGGTGTAAGAAGTAAAATGTCAATGAACTTTCGGTTAATACACGCCTACACGGTACAACCATGTATTTTTTTATTGACCTATATATATTCGTTGAACTTTAAATTATTATTAAGGTATACTCAATTTTTTGGATCCTAAGTTCCAACAATCCTTCATTTTCCAGGCAATTTTTCAATAATATTTCCATGATTTTCCTGATGATTTTTCTCAAGGAACATGGTTACTGGATGCCACAAGGCACCAATCTTCACATACATCTATAGGGTACGCGAGAGGTGGGATATAAATAGTCTAACACCTATCCAAAGGGAGAGAGGTTGCATTCCGAATAGAGCGGATATCCAGCCATTTTGCATTGAGTGAAGATTAACCGCAAAAAGTGTTTCAAATTGAACTAACCCGGTCTGTTTCCGCTAACCAGTAAACATATGCTGTAAAAATAGGACCACATTTATCGACCATTTATAACTACTTTTCATTTTCCCTCATCTCAATCATTCGATCAACCAACTGTGGCCACCAGGAACATGGGGTCAGCCATCAGACTCTGCTGCACCATATTTTGTTTAGATTGTTTTCCCAAGTTCTTCCTCACTTCTTCAACTATTCATCAGCTTTCTCTCTCCAAGAACACCCTTCCTTATACTACCACTTCTTCCATACTTCTTCCAATATTCATCCATCCTTTTACTATTTCTTTCTTTCTTTTTTCACAAAATTAAATAAACACATTTTATTATAATTAAAACACATAACATTGCTTGAAAATAAAAGCCAGTACTTGAAAAAAACACGAAATACATAATAATAATATGATTACTTTTCATCTTTATCATCTTTTATTGACATTTTTTCTATGCCACGGTAAGCGCTTTCGTCGAGCCACCACTTTTTGTGTTGCCGGCATTTGACTTCATCCGTTGTTTTGTCTACCCCGCAATTGTCGTGGTACAATTCGGCCCAAGTGCATTGGTCACCCAACGTGTGACCGGCCTAAACATCATCAATCACCCTCCTGACCCTTTTGGCCTCATCCTGCAGAAACAAAGAATATGTCTCTTCGTGTAATGAGACCTTGTGCTCTGGTGCTTGTATTGCCTCATTTAGAAGGAGGGTGTCTTCTTTGATATTAGCCATTAATTGTGTTTTCGTCTAATCTTCGGTCAGACCAGGTCGGTGAACATTCTTTTTTGATGATGAGGACGCCATTTGGTTTGAAAGAGTGAGTGAGTTAGTAAATGAATGAAAATTCGAATGGTGATGAAAGTGAATTGTGCTATGGGTTGGTATTTATAGAGGGACAATCCAACTAGTCGTTCAGGGACTGGAAGTGTAAATGTTTTTGAATTTTTGGCCGTTTGAGGGACCAAAAGTGTAAATATTTTGAATTCGAACGTTAGACGGACTGAAAGTGTAATATTTTGAATTCGAATGTTGGAGGGACCAAAAGTGTATATATCTAGAATTTTGAACGTTGGAGGAACGTCTTTTACTTTACCTATATAAATAATGGATTCTTATCAACCATTTCTGATCAAATCACAAACTTTTATACATCTTAAATAGCTTCTTCATTAAATGTTTCCTACCGAAAATCACCAATGACTGTCGATCAAGTGCAACAGAGTATCATGGCTGATATCCTCGACCACCAAAGGTTCAAAGAGGAACTTTTTGCAGTTGGTCGAAAACTAAAGGCGAAGAAGCAATGGTGTGTCTAACAAATCGATTATCTACAAACCGGGCATTGTACTGATCTTGAGTGTCAATACTTTACTTACTTGCAGGGAAAGATCGACAAGATTGAAATTGCTATGGAACAACTTGCTTGTGCGGTTATCACCTTGAACAATTTGATCATAACTGTCGAAGCAGTTTATGAGATGAAGAAATAAGTTTCTCTTTTAATAATGTGTTTCACAAACTATTATGTTGTATGTTTCTCTTTAATAAGTTTGTAATGTTTTTAAAATTATGAATAAACTTATGTTCTTATTAAATCATAAAGTAGGCATATTTTATTAAAATGCTTAAAAACATTACAATACTAAAAGACAACACACAATTCAAACTGCTAAAACACACTTAAAAAAAAAATACTAAAACACACCAAATCAAACTAGAAAGTTCACTTCATAATTCAGAACAATTAAAAAGGAACCATGATAAACTCCCTGAAGCAATGCTCGCATCTGAAGCTCCTCCCATGCTTCTCTCGATATAGCTGATGCGCCGTTGTATTATATTGCTCATCATCCCCGGTCCTCTCATGTGCATTCAAGTGCGAGCAAATTGCCTCAAATTTACATTCTTTCCGAATTCTGGTCTAGTGACCTGCTAGTTGAGCCTTGCATCGTGGTCCTTCAGTGGTGTCTCTGTTAAACATTTCAGTAACGTCGTTCCAAAAGGATTCACCAAGATTATTCATTTCACATATACCGTAACAGGGTCCGGTCTCCTCAACATCCAACAAATCGACAAACAAAGATCTTCTGATTGAGTCCACCCACTTTTAAACATTATTAATCGAATGGTTTATTGAAATTGCTTTATGGAATGGTTTGCGGAATATAAAATGCTTTGAAAGTGATAGTAATATGTATATTTAAATTGTTGTGATTTGAAATGGTAGTATGGAATGGTATGAATAGAAGTAGAAAACTTTAAAAAAAATTAAATTAAAAATGGCTTACTAGCCCCTTTTAAATTTGGGTTTGAAAAATGTTTTTTTTTTTAATTAGAAACGGTACAAAGTAAATCGGGCCCCACCACACCACAATGCCACACGTTTATAGTTGGGAGAAAGGGTTTGGACGCGAGGTTAGGCGCAGCCGTGCTAATGGCGTCCTCCCGCTGCTACGCATTGGACGCAAGGAGGACGCAACAATAAGGACCAGCCTAAAAAATCTACTCAAAATTCGTATACTAAACGATATTTCCAATGGCTTTAGAGGAGATTTTGTATCATTGATGTTCCATACTTCCATCCATTCATTTTCAAATTTGTACAAAGAAGTTGTATCCAAATTACTTAAGGGCAACTGCCGGCTCTATAATATATTTAGGTTAGGCAGTGGTTTAGGCCCTCAAACTTACATAACCATAAATTTTACGAGTAATATAGATTCAAATTTTTTATTTATTTTTACAAGGCTTATTTTAGTTGGTATTTTTAACATAATGAAATCACCGGTAGGACACCACGAATACGTGTATGTGTAGTGGATTAAGAAAAAACCGCTTAAAGTTTTCAACCATATGTCAATGAATATTCAATGAGATATTAAATACATTGTTCCAAGTCACCATAAATATTGTTCCATCCTCCATGTATGGTTTCTTCTAATTTATCTTAAATACATTATCTTTATATGTATTGATTTCATTATTTGGTTTTGACTTCGAACTTGTATCTAATGCCTGAATAGAAGAGGAGAATTTTGTTAGAGATTTTAAAAGGAAGGCCTCCAAAATCAACTTAGCTTAAGGCCACAAAAAACCTTTGAGCCGACTCTGCTTCAAGCTTCAAGCTCGACAAGAAAGCGAAAAGACGAAAAAAGCCATGACACTTCTCACAACGTGTCTTAATCCGATCAATCTTATCCGGACCAGATGGCGGCACCGGTTTGGCAGGTCGAACAGTAAAAGTCAGTGGTTGGGTGAAAAGTGGGAGTAAACAAAGAACAGGTCGTTCATTCGCTTTCGTTAATATAACGACAGATCATGTAGGGCAAATTTGCAACTATTAAACTGTTCCCATGTTGGGCCTCTAGAACTGTTTACTCCAACTGACACCTGTTTACACGTTGAAGGTGAGCTTCAAATAATTCCTGGAGGTAACTAGACGATTGAACTTAAGGTTGTAAACGTGATTCATGTGGGACCCGCTGATCCCGCTAAGTATCCGTTACCGAAAAGCCGATTAACCCTCGAGTTTCCACGGATCATAGATGGTATCTCCCCATGACCTTTCGCCTCTGATAGCGTCCTTCGTTCTCAATGCCCGGGCATCCATCCAATGCATTCTTTTCGATATTTTCATCTTCGTCCTAGGTCGGCAATGGTAAGTTTGTTATTAATCGTTATTATAATAATAATTATAATTTTATCGTATCATCAATGCTTATGTGGAATATATAATTTTTTTTTATCAATATGATTTTGTTCTAACTTTTTAATAGTATTAAAATTTATCAGAGGTATCCAAAATAAAATTTAATAGTATTAAAATTTAATTTGGATACCTCTGATTCGGGATTCTGGTTGGAAAATTTCATAAGGTAGCATGGTAGAGGTAAGGCTGTTTACATCTCTACCTTAGACTCAATGTCCGTAGAAGAAGGCACTAGACACTAGCCGCCACTTTCCAGGATAGGTCTTGAGTTCGAGTCTTGCCAACGACAAACTTGAGATAATCAAGGGATTATTAAGTGGTTGAGAATTACCTGGACACTAGCTTGGATGGGGGATTAGTGGGTACTCATATGTCGTATTTTATGCCCATTTCCCATAGCTTAAAGTGTCGATTAGTGAGGATTACGAGTCATTTTCGTATACATTTGGTGCGTTTATGGTATTTGTTAGTATTTCAGGTGGAAAACAGGTACCTAAGCGATATTTTGCAGAAAACAGAGTTTCTGGAGCAAAATGGGTGTTCACGGATGTTTCATGTGGCTCGTAGGTAAAGAATCGAAGAAAGTCAAGGCTGGTCAAAAGTCAATGCTGGTCAACCTAAGAGTGCGACACACCTCATGGAGTGCGTCGCCGTTTTGTTTGTCGTGGAAACAAGTGCTTCGCAGTTCAGTCAAAGTGCGACGCACATTCTCTATAGGTGACAAGAGGCCAGTCAACGAAGTCAAAGTCAATAAAAGTCAAAAGGAAAGTGCGATGCACTTAGTGAAGTGCGACGCACCTGGGCGCCGAATTTTTCCAGTTTTCTGCATCATATAAATAGCTGCAAAAACATTCCAAAAAACCTATCTTTCACTTTCCAGATGATTTTAAGAGCTTTTTCTAGGGTTTATCTTATTTTTCATCATTGTGGAGGATCAAAGACTTGTTCGGAATCATTTCGTTATTCGTTTTTCAATCCTTTGTATTCGTTAACAATGAATTCTTTCGTTTTGATTTGTTATTTCATATCTAATATGAGTGGCTAATCACCTTTTCATCCATCTTGATGGAGTGAGACATTATGTAGGGATTGCACAACATTTATTAATTCAAGTGATTTTATTTAGCGTTTCGTCGTGATCTTAATCTATTGATTCTTTGTCATTCAACTATTGGTTGCGGATAATTTGTGTTCATTGCTTAGTGACGACTAGGATTTGGGTGTAAGTTATTTTGATTGCTTAGTTAGAAGCAATTGGTTCTATGACGGGTACGGTAGAGGGTAATCAATATTTGATAAGAATTAACGGGTTGACGGTTGGGTACAATCGATAGACGAAATTGTTATCGAAAATGACCAAAACCATTGTTTAACTAGGGAAGTTATAAAAAGGCATCTCGGAGTACCGGTATTAATAATGAAGCTAGTTATTACAAGAGAATAAAATAAGTTGTTAACTTGACGAGTACGGGGTTGGCAATAAATTTGAGTCTCGGTCAATAAATCACTAAATTGAATTTGAACTTCATCAAAAGTGCAATCCTAACATTTTGTTGAGCGAAATCAAGATGGGTGACTTTTAAATTATTGTTTTCATCAACAAACTTCTCTTTCGATTAATCCTCCGAGATTACTAACAAATTTTGCTAACTACTTGCAACGTGGCAACTCGGCCACAAATCCCCCATTTTTACTTGAATCATTTAATGTTTACAATTGCTTATTTAAGTCCTTGCGAACGATCTCGGCTTACCAGTTTTAACTATACTGCATGCGATCAGGTACACTGCCTGTGAGTGTGTAGTAGTCAGTATTTTCGGTAAATCGTGTTTATAAATTTAAAGCTAGATTTCGCACATCAAGTTTTTGGCGCCGCTGCCGGAGACTTGAACTAAGTAATTGTTAGTTTTGTGATTCGATCCTTCCTTGCATTCATTTGTGAGGAAGTTAATTGTCTTTAATAGATAGACTTTATTTTTGTTTTAGTTTAATTTTGTTAGTTTCTGGTGCGGTTAATGGTTTTTCTTGTGGTGCTTGTGCAGGTGCTTTGTAGTTGATGAACACAAGAGCCTCTGGTAGACCTTTGCTTAGTCCTCAATCTAATCCAGGGAAAGCCAGACGACGCTTACTCAGATCAAACAACACGGAGCCCTCAAACACCGAAAACATAGATTCAAACACCGAAAACTGTGACCACCCGGACGTAGATTTGGATCAATATTACTCAAAGAAAGATTCAACGTCCGAGGTGCACTTAAGTCCTAAATTCTCCGAAGGTAGTGGGTTGTTCAAAACTGGTGATAGTTCTGGGGAAGAAGATAATCGGGATAAAACTGATCAACAGGATTTAACCAAGATTCCTAGAGAAAATCCTCAGGCAACTCAACCAGTCAGAGCCAGGAGAATGGGTGATAGAGAGCCGGAAAACCCCAATAACCGTCTTTATGGTGACCGTAGGAGAAATGTCCCCACTAATAGGGGCACTCCTATTCGCCTTCCAACCACCGGAGTAAACTTTTCTATTAAAGGAAGTCATTTGAAAAGTGTGGTGGAAGAGAAGTTCGATGAGGTGACTAATAATGATCCATATTGGCATTTAGAGAGGTTCGAGAAGATTTGTAGGTTTTATCACTATGGTGCGAACCAAGATGACAATGTGAAGCTTGAGCTTTTTCCACTCACCTTATGTGGAGGCGCTAGGGCATGGTTAAAGGAGCAACCAGATGATCTGTAGACGACTTGGGATGAGCTTCGTGTTGGGTTTATTGATGAGTTCTATTCTATAAGGACTCACAGACAGTTGGAGAATAAGATCCGATCATTCACTCAAGATCCAGGGGAAGATGTAGTAGATGCCTGGAAACGATATAAGGAGATGATCAGGAATTGCCCAGGAAACAATCTGAACACAGAAGCAGTGGTTGAGATCTTCTATGATGGGTTGCTAAAGAGAACTCGAAGGGAATTAGCCGGGTATTTGGAGGTAGTCTGAACAATGTCACCCCAGCTGAAGGATACAAAATCTTGGATGATATGGCCAAGGAGTTCTCTGATCGCGATGAGCTTGTAAGCAAAAGAACTAGTGGTAAGACTGTGGCGAAGTTGGAGAGTAGTGAAGAATCAAGCTTGGTTGCTGAAGTCAAAGCCCTCACAAAGCAAATGAACGAGAGGTTTGACAACCAAGATGTGAGATTCAAAAGCATTGAAAGAGATGTTAAGGTGATTGCTGATGGGTGTGATTACTGTGGGGACATGCATTACTCAGAGGATTGCCCGGATAAGCCGGCACAAGAAGTTAACTATGTCCAGAATCAGCAAGGGAACTTCAATCAGAATACCGGTTATCAAAATCGGTCATCAGGTACTTCTTTTCCTTCATCTAATTTTAATGCTAATAATTCTGGTTTTAGTGGAAGCAGGTTTAGCAGGTTCAATAGTCAATAGAATGCGAATGCGGAATTGAGGGATATCATGAAGGATTTGGTAGGTGCTCAGAAAGCTACCAATGAGAATATGGCCTCTCAATGGGATGCTATGACTACTAGGTTGGATGGATTGGCAAATAAGCTTGAGCAAAGTTCGAAGAGTACTCAGGCGACGTTTCAGGATATTGAGGCAAAGCTTGAAAGGCTAGGAGCGTCGAACAGGCAGCCCGGTACTTTATCAAGCAATACCCAGCAGAATCCTAAGCCTCAGCAGAACAATCAAGGATCTGGAACCATGTATAACCATCCAAATGCTAGGAATGAGCAAGTCAATGCTATCACAACAAGAGCAGGTAACACTTACAACTCTGCTAATGCTTTACCTAATGTTGTTACTCCTCTTGTGCAGGTTGAATCTGAAGGTACTGTTGATGAAGAAATCGAGATGGAGCCGAACCCAGCCGTGAAGATTCCGGCCGTTCCATCCAAGAATGTTAAGAAACCTCCTGTTGAGACACCTCCGGTGAAGCCCTATCAACCGCAGGTGTCGTTTCCTCAACGGTTGAGGCGAGGGAAGATCAAGGAGAACTTTAAGAAATTCGTTGAGTTAATTCAAAATGTTAACATTTCTGTTCCATTAGTTGATCTCCTTGCAGGTATGCCCAACTACGCGAAGTTTCTTAAATATCTTATTTCGGATAGGAAGAAGCTACAAGAAGACAAGACGGCAGTTTTGAGTGCCGAGGTTTCTGCGATAATAAAGAACGAGATACCCCCTAAGCTTGATGATCCAGGGAGTTTTCTTATTTCTTGTTCTTTTGGTGTTGAGTTGTATAAGGCATTGGCCGATCTTGGGGCTAGTATTAATTTAATGCCTTACTCTGTTTATAAGAAGTTGTCTCTTGGTGCATTGACCCCGACCTGCATGAGCATTAGGCTTGCGGATAGATCATTCCAATATCCCATGGGGATAGCGGAAAATTTACAGATTAAAGTAGGTCATTCGATTTTCCCGGTTGACTTTGTTATTCTAGAAATGGAGGCGGACATTAATGTGCCTCTAATTTTAGGCCGACCATTCCTCATGACCGCGGATGCTATCATCCGGGTCAAGGCCAAGGAAATATCTCTAGGTGTAGGTGACGACCGGGTTGTTTTTAATGTAAATAAGGCTCTTAAGCATCCATACTCATGTGATGAATCTTGTTTCAGGATCGATGTGATCGACGAGGAAGATGCTTTGGAAAAGGAGCTTATGGACTACTTGGATGTGGAGGATGGACAAGCTGTGTTAGCTTGTAGTGAAGAAGAGCATGAGTTGATTGAAGAAATGATGCATGAAATCATGGCTCTTAATGTTGATGAAACCCCACCGGAAGATGAATCTTTCGAAGAAATCAAAGATGATAAAAGCATCCGAGTGCCTACCTCGGTTGAGAGTTCTCCCACCGATTTGGAACTCAAGCCACTTCCGGATCATTTGGAGTATGCATACTTAGAAGGTACATCTTTTCTCCCCGTTGTCATTTCATCTTCCTTGATGGAGGATGAAAATCTAGGCTTATTACCGTGTTGAAGGCCCATAAAAAGGCCTTTGCATGGAAGATTTCTGATATTCCGGGTATAAGTCCAGAATTCTGTAAGCACACAATTAATTTTGTTGATAATATTAAACCTGTTGTGCAAAGACAACGGAGATTGAATCCAAACATGAAGGATGTTGTTAAAAAAGAAGTTTTGAAGTTATTAGATGCGGGAATCATATTCCCCATCTCGGATAGTTCATGGGTAAGTCCGGTATACTGTGTACCGAAAAAGGGTGGGGTGACTGTTGTTTTAAATGACAAAAAGGAATTAATTCCCACAACAACTGTCACGGGGTGGAGGGTATGTATTGACTATCGGAAATTAAATGATGCAACCCGCAAGGATCATTTCCCATTGCCCTTTATCGATCAAATGCTCGAACGGCTCGCCGGGAATGAGTATTTTTGTTTTCTGGACGGGTTTTCCGGGTACTTCCAAATACTCATAGACCCGAAAGATCAAGAGAAGACCACCTTCACTTGCCCCTATGGCACTTATGCCTATAGGAGGATGCTATTTGGTCTTTGTAATGCACCTGGGACTTTCCAACGTTGCATGAACGCCATTTTTCAGGATATGATAGAAACCTCCATGGAAGTATTTATGGATGATTTTTCAGTTTTTGGTAGTTCATTTGAAAATTGTTTAAAAAGTCTTGACAAGATGTTGGAAAGGTGTGAACAGGCACACTTGGTCTTGAATTGGGAAAAATGTCACTTTATGGTCAAGGAGGGTATAGTTTTGGGACATAATGTTTCTAAGGAAGGGTTAAAGGTTGACAAAGCTAAAATTGATGTGATAAGTAAGTTACCTCTACCCACGAATGTTAAATCTGTTAGAAGCTTTCTTGGTCATGCGGGGTTTTACCGTAGGTTTATAAAAGATTTTTCTAATATCACCCGGCCTATGACCAAGTTGTTAGAGAAAGATGTCCCATTTGTTTTTGATAAAGAGTGTCTTGAAGCTTTCAACTTGCTTAAGGAGAGATTAACCAATGCCCCCATTATGACTCCACCCAATTGGTCTTTACCATTCGAGTTGATGTGTGACGCTAGCGATTATGCCTTAGGGGCCGTTTTAGGCCAAAGGGAGGATAAGCATTTCCGCCCTATCTCGTATGCTAGCAAGACTTTAAACCCTGCCCAACAGAACTATACGGTTACCGAAAAAGAGTTGTTGGCGGTTGTATATGCTTTTGATAAATTTCGTCCCTACTTGGTCCTTAACAAGACCATTGTCTATACTGATCATTCTACCTTGAGGTACTTGTTCTCGAAAAAAGATGCCAAGCCCCGTCTAATTCGTTGGGTCTTGGTCTTGCAAGAATTCGACATTGAAATAAAAGACAAAAAGGGGGCTGAGAATGTGGCAGCTGACCATCTTAGTAGGCTCGAAAACCCTCACCGTGAGGAGTTACAAGAGCATGATATTAATGATGATTTTCCTGATGAGTTTTTGATGAAGATTGAAACAGGACCTTGGTTCGCCGATATTGCTAACTATCTTAGTTCAGGTGCAATTCTGGAAGAGAAGTCAAAGCAAGAACGGAGGAAACTCTATACCGAGGCCAAACATTACTTTTGGGAAAATTCATTTTTGTTTAAAATTTGTGCAGATGGGATGATAAGGAGGTGTGTAGCAGATGATGAGACACGCCAGATTCTTGATGCTTGTCACCATGGGCCAACTGGAGGACATTATGGAGCGTCAGTCGCCGGTAAGAAAGTATATGATGCCGGATTCTTTTGGCCAACCATTTTCAAAGAAGCACAAACTTTGGTAGAGGTTTGTGATGTGTGTCAGCGACAAGGTAATATTTCCAAACGGGATGAAATGCCTCAAAAGTTTATTCAGGTATGTGAAGTTTTTGATGTTTGGGGCATAGACTTTATGGGACCTTTCCTCCCATCGAATAGGAATTTGTATATCCTTGTTGCTGTGGATTATGTTTCAAAGTGGGCCGAGGCGAAAGCCTTGCCAACGAATGACGCACGTGTTGTCATTCATTTTGTGAAAAAGCTTTTCTGTAGGTTTTGAGTGCCCAAGGCCTTAATCAGTGATCGCAGAAGTCATTTCGTGAATCACCAACTCGCTAAGGTGCTAAAGAGGTAGGGTGTCAATCACCGTTTTTCAACCTCATATCACCCCCAAACGAGTGGCCAAGTTGAAAACACGAATCGGGCATTAAAAAGAATTCTTGAGAAAACCGTAGGAGATAACCCGAAGTCTTGGTCCACCAAGCTTGATGATGCTCTATGGGCATTTAGGACCGCCTATAAGACACCGATTGGGACTACCCCATTCCGGTTGCTTTATGGCAAGACTTGTCATCTTCCTATTGAAATTGAGCATAAGGCCTATTGGGCGCTCAAGAATTGCAACATGGACCTAGTTGAAGCCGGTGAGTTGAGATCAATGCAACTAAATGAACTAGATGAACTTCGGTTGTATGCTTATGATAACTCGTTATTGTATAAGGAACGAACAAGAGTTTGGCATGATCGTAGGCTTAGGAAAAAGGATTTTAAAGTCGGTGATAAGGTCTTATTGTTCCTTTCTAAGTACAAGTTCAAACAACCCAAGTTGACTTCTAGGTGGGCCGGCCCTTTTGTGATCAAACATGTGTATCCTTCTGGTTATGTGGAATTTTTTAAATCGGATGGTACTTCGTTTATTGTTAATGGTCACAGGTTGAAGCTTTATCATCATGAGGGAGAAGATGTGGGAGCCGTCATTGACGAACTTCCATTTTTCGAATTCAAGCAATAAGGAGAACTTTGAGTCTAGCTAAAGACTCATAAATAAACTAAGCGCTTTGCGGGAGGCAACCCGTGTTTTGTGTTTTATGTTTTTAAGAAATTTTAATGTTTTTGAGGTGTTTGTGTCGAGTATTACAGGTCTGGAAGCTCCCTACGCGATTCGGTAAGTCTTTCGAGGACGAACTCAAAAGTAAGTGTGGGGGGGTTGATATGCAACGCACTCTATAAAGTGCGACGCAGTTTTTGCATGGCCAGAATGTGCGACGCAGTTTGAATGAACTGCGAAGCACATTAATGCTCGAAAATAAAGGGTGCGACGCATAGGTTGTGGGTGCGACGCATAGGTTGTGGATTTGATATGTCGTATTTTATGCCCATTTCCCATAGCTTAAAGTGTCGATTAGTGAGGATTACGAGTCATTTTCGTATACATTTGGTGCGTTTATGGTATTTGTTAGTGTTTCAAGTGGAAAACAGGTACCTAAGCGATATTTTGCAGAAAACAGAGTTTCTGGAGCAAAATGGGTGTTTACGGATGTTTCATGTGGCTCGTAGGTAAAGAATCGAAGAAAGTCAAGGCTGGTCAAAAGTCAATGCTGGTCAACCTAAGAGTGCGACGCACCTCATGGAGTGCGTCGCCGTTTTGTTTGTCGTGGAAACAAGTGCTTCGCAGTTCAGTCAAAGTGCGACGCACATTCTCTATAGGGGACAAGAGGCCAGTCAATGAAGTCAAAGTCAATAAAAGTCAAAAGGAAAGTGCGACGCACTTAGTGAAGTGCGACGCATCTGGGCACCGAATCTGTCCTGTTTTCTGCATCATATAAATAGCTGCAAAAACATTCCAAAAAACCTATCTTTCACTTTCCAAATAATTTTAAGAGCTTTTTCTAGGGTTTATCTTATTTTTCATCATTGTGGAGGATCAAAGACTTGTTCGGAATCATTTCGTTATTCGTTTTTCAATCCTTTGTATTCGGTAACAATGAATTCTTTCGTTTTGATTTGTTATTTCATATCTAATATGAGTGGCTAATCACCTTTTCATCCATCTTGATGGAGTGAGACATTATGTAGGGATTGCACAACATTTATTAATTCAAGTGATTTTATTTAACGTTTCGTCGTGATCTTAATCTATTGATTCTTTGTCATTCAACTATTGGTTGCGGATAATTTGTGTTCATTGCTTATTGACGACTAGGATTTGGGTATAAGTGATTTTGATTGCTTAGATAGAAGCAATTGGTTCTATGACGGGTACGGTAGAGGGTAATCAATATTTGATAAGAATTAACGGGTTGACGGTTGGGTACAATCGATAGACGAAATTGTTATCAAAAATGACCAAAACCATTGTTTAACTAGGGAAGTTATAAAAAGGCATCTCGGGGTACCGGTCTTAATAATGAAACTAGTTATTACAAGAGAATAAAATAAGTTGTTAACTTGACGGGTACGAGGTTGGCAATAAATTTGAGTCTCGGTCATTAAATCACTAAATTGAATTTGAACTTCATCAAAAGTGCAATCCTAACATTCTGTTGAGCGAAATCAAGATGGGTGACTTTTAAATTATTGTTTTCATCAACAAACTTCTCTTTCGATTAATCCTCCGGGATTACTAACAAATTTTGCTAACTACTTGCAACGTGGCAACTCGGCCACAAAATCCCCCATTTTTACTTGAATCATTTAAGGTTTACAATTGCTTATTTAAGTCATTGCAAACGATCTTGGCTTACCAGTTTTAACTATACTGCATGCGATCAGATACACTGCCTGTGAGTGTGTAGTAGTCAGTATTTTCGGTAAATCGTGTTTATAAATTTAAAGCTAGATTTCGCACATCACGTACATAATGGTACATGAGATTAGGGGGTTTCCATCCAATTACCCTTTTTATCTAGAGAGGCTTTCAGGTTCTATTTAAATGATAGAAAAGGACCTCCATCTTTTGCATGGGGTGATGATCGAACCCCTGACCTCTGTGAAAGAAGGTGTTAACCACCCAGTCATATAAACATAGGGAAACTTGCACATTCTTGGGCAAATTTCTAATTATTTATTTATTTATTTTTGTAAATATTTTCCCTTTATTTCGTCGACTGGCTACAATTTTTAGTATAATTGCAAATGTTTTATTATCTTTAATTCTGATCCTGTATATTTTAAATTGAACTCAAACTAATATAATTTGTAAAATGTTTCATCAAATTTCAACCAAACACTTTGAACTATATTATTTGATTATATCCATATAACATTCGACACTTAGACTCTCATGTTACATTAGTATACCGACAACTTTTATCTCAGATTTCTGCGATTGTGCGTATTCATATTGCACACAACTCACGTGTTTTTTCAAACACATAATTTCTTATATGTACATACTCCAGTTATGACAACTATTGATTGTAAAGGTGCTGGAGAGATGCTTACAGTGAAAACATTAATAAATGAAATAGATTTGATTAAAAATTCACCTCCATGTCAAGAAGAGGTTGCTATGTGATGACACACAATGCCTGAGTCACGAAGGTCGCGCGTAACAAAGGACGCACGAAAGATTAAAAAGGATAAGAATTGTTTCCCTACAAAATATAGATTTGTTCTTATCAAAAGGCCGGCATTTATGGAAATAATATCCCTTGGAGAAAACCCTAAATCTTGGCCTATTTCCCAAGCCTAAGACGTTCATATAAAAGGGACGTGATGAGGCGACATTTCATAAACAACACACCCTCGACATAACCAATCAGATCCTTGGAACGCTCAAACAAGATATACACAAATGGCGTAAAGAGATTCACTCTACCTTCGGGAAATAGCCAACAAACAAGCAAAAACACCCATCATCCCGCTTCTAAACGTAATCTCGGTTTGGTGTATAAACATTTGGTGCCATCCGTGGGACTCCATCTAGAATCAAGAACCCACAACAAAGATTTTTGTGCACTCACGCCGCAAGAAATGGTGAAGAAGAACAAGAGCAGGCCCCTAAAGGACATAAGGGTAGCCCTGGCGATCAGCCAAGGAACCACCAGTCACCCAGATCCGTGTCGGATCGAGACAGAAGGTTTCTATTTCCCTCCCTTGGGAAAGGACAAACCTTCCAACAACCCCTTCATTATTCAAACCACGGTGTTCAACATCGAAGTGAGAAGGGTCTACTTAGATAGTGGAAGTGAGTGTGACGTGATCTTTGAGCACTGCTTCCTCAAACTACCAGACGCCCTGTGAGCCCGAAAGATAGACCCTCGGGGCCCGTTAATCGGCTTCTCGGGAGAACACGCATGGCCGTTGGGGGAAATCGACTTAGACATCACCATCAACGAAGTGAACACATGAAAGAACCGAGACCCTGGATCTTTTGATAATGCGCTCCCCATCACCCTATAATATTCTCCTAGGGAGAACCGCAATGCGAAAGTTGGAGATGGTGCCCCCAGTGATTCACAGGCTTATAAAGTTCCGATCCGAGACAGGGATAGGAACAATCCCCTCCACCTACGAGGCAACTAAGCAAGTCAGTGACGTAAAAAGGGGCAACGACGCAAGCCCGTCCGTCCCGAAGGATACGCAAGAACAGGAAAATATGATGAAGGTCATAATCAACCCTGATTACCCTGACAAAACAATCTCTATTGGTGTGCACCTTTCGGATGGATGCAAACACAAGCTCCAAAAATTGCTACAGGCGAACATGGACATTTTCGTCTGGGAATACAAAGACATGACCAGAGTGCCTCGGATCCTCACGTTGGAAGGCAAGCCCTTCATGATGGAGCATCGCTTGAACGAGCGAAAGCATGTAGAACCGGTTCACCAGAAAAAGCGCAGCCTCTCCGCGGACAAAGATGAAGCTGCTAGAAGGGAGGTAGAGGAGTTGTTGCAAGCCGGCATAATAAGGGAGTCCAACTACCCAATATGGATCACTAACCCCGTAATAGTGAGAAAAGGGGACGGGGGATGGCAGATGTGTGTCGATTTCACAAACATAAACAAGGCTTGCCCCAAAGACTGCTATCCCTGCCGGAAACTGATTGGAAGGTGGAGTCACTGACGGAACATAAACTAAAGTGCTTCCTGGACGCATACAAAGGGTACCACCAAATACAAATGGTGGAAGAAGATGAAGATAAGACAGCATTTTACACGAGTAGGGGGACCTACTATTATAAAAAGATGCCATTTGGTTTGAAGAACGCAAGGGCAACGTACAAACGATTGGTCGATAAAGCCTTCGCGACGCAAATAGGGAGGAACCTGGAAGCATATGTGGACGATATGGTCATCAAAAGCAGAGATGAGGAAGGCCTCATGGAGGATGTACTCGACACCTTCGGGAACCTTCGTAGGATACACATGAAGCTGAACCCTAAAAAATGCTCATTCGGTGTAGAGGAAAGCAAATTTTTGGGATATTACATCAGCAACAAAGGGATCCATGCAAACCCCTCGAAGATAAATAAATTAAAGCAGATCCCGGCGCCGAAAACAATTAAGGAGGCCCAGAGCTTAGACGGCAAACTCGCCGCACTCAGTCGCTTTCTTTCCAGGGGCGCAGATAGGCAGCTCCCCTTCTTTAAGATATTGAAGGGCTGCGCCAGCAACAAGGACTTCAAATGGACGGACGAAGCAAACAAAGCACCAGAACAAATGAAAGAATATATCGCAGACCTGCCAAATGAAAGAATATATATCACGACGAGTAGCTAAGTGGGCCATCGAGTTGGGAGAACATGACATTGAATTTAGAGCAAGGAATGCAGTTAAAGGACAGGTGTTGGCTGACTTCATTACCGAAGTCCATGAAGGAAAAAACTCCATGATGCATTCTGTATCGTTGGAGGTGATAAGAAGCGTCGAACATGACCCCTGGAAGTTGTACACTGACGGGGCCGCCAGTTCAGACGACTGTGGGGCGGGACTCATGTTAATTAGCCCGGAGGACAAAGAATTCACTTATGCGTTGAGGTTTGACTTCGAAGTAACCAACAACGAGGCCAAGTATGAAGCATTACTAGCAGGGTTGCGAATGGCCAGGGACATGAAGATCCGCAATATCCATGCATACGTTGACTCCCAGTTAGTGGCGTGTCAAGTGAAAGGGGAGTACGATGCGAAGCAGGGAACAACAAAGCTATATCTACAAAAGGTGTGGGAATTGATAGAATGCTTCAGTCATTTCGAGATAGAGCACATTTGAAGAAACTAGAACAAAAAAGCAGATGCCTTGAGCAAGTTAGCTTCGCTCACATTTGGACATTTAGGAAAACAAGTACTTGTAGAAGTCCAGAAGGAAAGATCAATAGAAGAAATACAGGTTTCAGACCTCGTGGAGGAGGAAGGAAAGAATTGGATGACTCCCATTTACGAATTCTTGCTAAGTGGAATACTCCCGGCCGATAAAGACGAAGCCCAGAAAATAAGAGTTAAAGCCTCGCAATACAAAATCCTAAACAAGAAATTATATAAAAAAAGCTTCGTCACGCCGTGGCTTCGTTGTGTAGGGCCTAAACAAGCAGAGATGATAATCAGAGAAATACACGAGGGAATCTATGGAGCCCATTCGGGGGTAAGGTCTGTCGCGACGAAGGCCATGAGGCTGGGATATTTCTGGCCAACTATGCACCAAGACTCCACAACATTACTAAAGAATTGCGAGGCGTGCCAGCTGCGAACCAACATCTCGAGACAACCAAAGAATGACATGACCTCAGTTATATCGGCTTGGCCCTTCATACAATGGGGAATCGACCTCGTAGGACCACTCCCCGAAGCGCAAAACAAGAAAAGATTCTTGGTGGTTGCAATCGACTATTTTACAAAATGGGTCGAAGCAAAGCCGCTCGCCTCAACAAATGGGGACCAAATGAAAAAAATTGTGTGGGAACATATTCTATGCAGATTCGGGATACCATAAGTGATAGTATCTGATAACGGACCCCAATTTGCAAAAGGAGTTTTCCCTGAGTTCTGTAAGCAGTTACAGATTAAGCAGTCGTTCGTATCAGTCTACCACCCCAAGGAAATGGACAAGTAGAGGCAACCAACAAGGAAATAATCAAAGGACTAGAGAAGCGTATGGGATGGAGCCATAAAGGGTGGGTAGACGAATTGCCTTTGGTGCTTTGGGCTAATAGGACAACACCAAAAAGGAGCAACGGAGAAACCCCGTTTAGCCTGGCATTTAGAACGGAGGTCGTAGCTCCGGCAGAGTTCCAAGTCTCGACTCATCGAATGTTAGACACGGAAGGAAACGATGAGGAACTACGAGTAGATTTGGACTTGCTCGAAGAACGAAGGTAGATAGCAGCCATCCGGGAAGCTGTTTTCAAAAAGAAAATAGAAGGATACTACAACAAAAGGGTAAACCCCGCAAGTTTTAAGACCGGAGACTACGTACTACGATTAAATAGTGCTAGTGAAAAGGAGTACAAGGGAAAATTGGGAACGACGTGGGAAGGCCCATACCGAGTACAGACGTCCTTCGAAATTGGGGCATACAAGCTCGAAACGCCTGAAGGAGTTCCAGTCGATAGAACATGGAATAGTTTGAATTTACGAAAATTTTACTGCTAAGTTTTTCTCTCTCTGCATTAATATTTTTTACATTAAATACAAATAACAATTTCAAAGCATGTTGAATTAGCACAACTAACAAAATGAATGATAACCTTTCAAAAAAAAAAAAACAATGCAAGTCTATGAGCGTAGAAGTTAAAGCCCCGGAAGGGGCAGACCACACAAAAAAGGCTAACCGCCTCAAAAGTTGAGGGTCGCAACCTCAAATGGGAACAAACTGGCAGGGACGCCTGAGCAGATAACCCAAAAAGCATGGAATAAAATAAAGGACGATATAAAGTCTAACACATAAACTTTCCATCATAAAGTTCCATAAGACAAAATAAAAAGTTTAGTCCAAACGAGGCTTCATAGCCAGAAAATCATGCACATCAGGATCAGACAAATGAGTAACATCATAAATAAAATTACTTTGGTAGGCAGCCAAGTTCCTGATAGCCTGATCAAATGACTCCTTCGCCTTCACATAGCCGGGATCATGTTCAGAGTGAGTAGCAGAAAGCACCCCCTTTTTCTTTGATGTATTCACTACAAGATCAACCAACTTCACCGCCTTGGGACTTGTCACAAGTGTTTCACAAATATAAGGGATCACCTGGTTCACTAGACCATCAACCTGCAACAACTCATCATGACGCTTCGCCAAGCCACCACGCAAAGCCCTAACGACAACATCTTGCTCCGATAAACGTTTTTCCAGATCTGATATCCTTTCAAACAGGTTTCCAACAACAAACTGAGATTCCTTTAACATGTCTTCGGAATATTCATACTCCCGACATAAACCGCTGATCAGAAGATTTTCCCAATCACGAAGGTTCTTTGATAAAAGCTCTTCCTCCATAAACTTACGAGCGGAGGTTCCGGAAAAAGTAATGGGCGAGACATCGGCGGTGCCTTTCCCTTTCTTCAACGTGGTATCAACAACATCAAAAGGAGAGCCAGAAGAACCAACATTAGTAACTTTCCTCTTTGAAGACATTATGGAAGATTTGCAAAAAAAATATATATATCAAAAAGAAGAAAAAGGAAAAGAATAGTAAATGGCGGCGGAAGAAGAAGAGACTAACAGAGAGCTAATGGAAAGATGGCAGGAAAATAAAAGCAGTGTTGAATAAAAAAGAGTTTTATAGAAAGAAGGAAGAAACCCTACTCGTCGATATAGATACTTGGGATTCGTGCAAGACTTCTTAATTATTGGTTCAGCAAGAATAGTCCAAGACAATGTTTGATTTGCAAAAACATCCCTTTGGACTGGGGGCTTGATGACACACCCTGCCTGAGTCACGAAGTGTGTGACAAAGGTCGTGCGTAACAAAGGATGCACAAAAGATTAAAAAGGATAAGAATTGTTTCCCTACAAAATAGAGATTTGTTCTTATCAAAAGGCCGACATTTATGGAAATAATATCCCTTGGAGAAAACCCTAAATCTTGGCCTATTTTCCAAGCCTAAGACGTTCATATAAAAGGGACGTGATGAGGCGCCATTTCATAGACAACACACCCTCGACAAAACCAATCAGATCCTTGGAACGCTCAAACAAGATATACACAATTGGCGTAAAGAGATTAACTCTACCTTCGGGGAATCGCCAACAAACAACCAAAAACACCCATCATCCCCCTTCTAAACCTAATCTCGGTTTGGTGTTCATACAGTATGGCCAAAGATGTTGTGAAGGAAAAAGTAGTGATAGCTGCTGATGAAGCTAGGAAACCTGCGGTAACATCTGTAGTTGTGGAACTTAGTAAGGCTGTTGAAAAGAAGTTTAACCTGAAACCTGGTGTACCAAATAAGGATGGGAAGGTTGACTGTGGTCAAGACTTCCTTGCTTATCAGGCGTTTTCAACTGTTTCAGGTCAACTTCAAGTTGAGACTTTTGGTTGTGCACTTAGCAGGTTTACACTTTTGGACCGACGCTTAGAGCTGAACATTCCCAAACATTATGCCATATGGAAGAGTTCTGGATGATTGAGCCTGAAATAGCATTTGCTGATAATGAGGTAAAAATGCATGTATAATGTAAACACTGAACTGGAGATGGTACTAACTGAAGACACCTCTATGTCAATGGTGAGATTTCTTTGCAATATAAAGACTGAACTGGAGACGACCAGTTACAATGAATATATACCAAGTCCTTAGTTAGATTACTTAACAGGTGACAATAAGGAAATGACAATGCAATAAGTAAGTGCAACAAAGTAAAAATGGTGAGACCAAGTTGTAATTTTCAAATGCATTTTATTTATTGATGCTAAATAAAATACAAGGTTGTTGCGGAACCAAGATAATATATGATGATGTACCACCCTTAAAGGCTACGGATTAAGGAGCATAACCAACATTAAGGATGAAGCATAATTACGCTGGGGCTTCCGTCCGCAGCCTAATTATGCTGGAGCCTCTCATGAGATTGTACGTTGTACTACGAATGACGTATGATTTGGGACAATCATCAGGCTACTTTGTCTTCAATCGGCAATGAGACAAAGTTTGTTACACTATAGTCCACACCGAATGACGGCCTCCTGCCTCGCCAGTGTCATCCTAAGGGGACCAGATTCTAGATCCCTCCATGAGGCACTATAAATACTCTTCATTGGTGACTTTAGAACTTAATGACAAAAACACAAACACACCCCTTTTCTACACTTGGTGGCGTGAAGCAACTGTGATACTTCACACCAATTGGGAATCGCCAACAAGTGGCGCCATCCGCACACGCATAGGCAGACATACATAACAAACCAATATAAACCCCAGCCTCACCAACAATATTCAGACTATACACAACAAACCCAGGCTTGGGTCCCAAGTGACAATGATATGATAATACAGAGAGAGCCAAGGCCTTTTGTGCAATGGATGGAAGATTACCCTCTGCCAGAGGGAGGATTGCCCAAAGGAATGGAAACGTATGATGGGAAGGAGGACCCAGATAATCACTTGAAGCACTTCAATGGAATGATCCGCATGCAGCGTTGGAATGTCCATATAGCTTGCCATATGTTTGCACTAACATTGAAAGGCTTAGCCCGCGCATGGTTGGATGCTCAGCCAGTAGGCAGCATAGTAAACTTTGAAGACTTGAAGCGCAAGTTCCACTCACACTTCAGCCAGCAGCGGAAATACAAGAATATGCATCTGGAAGCACACAACATTAAAAGAAGGGAAAATGAATCCATCGGGCAATTTATAACCCGCTACACAAATGAAACAGCCTTGATCAAAGGCCTTAGTGAAAACCAAAAAATCTCAGGTTTTGTCCATGGAGGCTTCCAACCCTTAATTGAATTTCTTTCCATAGACTTGCCAACAGAGTATACAGTTCTCGTGGACAAAACATATACTTTCTTGGTTGGAAAAGAACGGGCCCGACTATGGAAAGGAGCCAGACAGAGGTCGAAGAGGCCAGCAGTTCCGTCACGAGAAATTCCGCACGGCACCATTCAACAGACCTCATTGAAATCCATCGGGAAGCTATAATACCATTAACAACACACAAAGAAATCCGCGAGACATACTAGCTGCAGAAAAGGCTCTGGCCAAAGGAGCCTCCAGAGGCAAAGATGCAACCAAGTACTGTGAGTTTCATAACCGGTACGGGCATGACACGAATGAATGGAAAGTCTTCAAAAACAAAGTAGAAGAAGCCATGAAATCAGGGAAACTTTCTACTTTAATCAAAGGAATTAAAGAACTAGGATCAAAGCAGAACAATGGGAAAAATCCAGTTATTGAGGCTCCGGAGCCAAAAGTAGAGCCATTGGAAGACCTGATTGCAACAGTAATCACAAGAAAGCAGCAAGCCAGTAGCCTCCCGACAATAAGAGAGTCTTAGAAAAACGTAGCCATCAGTTTCCCACCAGTAAGAGATGAAGAAGCTTTAGACGCACCAATAGTAATTGGGGCTATCATCGGGAATCACCCGGTGAAAAGAATACATTTGGATACAGGCAGCGGATGCAAAATAATGTACAAGCATTGCTTCCTGAAGCTAAAGGCAGTATTGAGAAAAACAAGGAAAGATAATACAAGTTCATTAGTAGGTTTCTCTGGAGAAAGAACTTGGTCGCTAGGAGAAATAACTCTCAATGTAACCGTGGGGGAAGCCCCAAGATCAAGGACAGAGTCGCTAACCTTTGTCATTGTCAGAGCAGAATCACCTTATAATGTGATAGTCGGAAGATCGGCCATGAGAAAGATGGGAATCGTACCATCCCAGTCCATTCTATTGTGAAATTCCCAACACCTCACGGGGTCGGCTCCGTCCGGACGGAACCCCGAGTAGAGTGTCAGTGTGCCCAAATCAGAACTTCAGAGGTTGGGGAACCATCTAACAAAGGTGAGACTGTTGGGGCAGAAACAGAAAAGCTTTTCATCAATAACGAATACCCAGAGCAGCATCTAATTGGGAAATGATATCGCCTATTTTATATATATTTATTTTACGCGATATTATTTATTTTATATGTATTATTGTCATTTTTATAAACTTTTATACTTAATATGTGCTTTATTGGATTATAGGTCTATGAAATGGAATATGACGATAATGGGCTAAATAGAGATTAGTTATGAAGAAAATGGTGATTCGAGCTGAAAAGACGAAATATGTGACACATACTTATTTATGTGTTACATAGATATGAAAGAGAAGAGTAAAATCTATAATGAGATTTATAGTGATAATTAAGAGGCTGGTGTCACTCGTGAGGGACAAAACTCGAATGTCTCATTCTTGAACCTTTTAGTCGTCGCATTATATATCATCAACAATTAATGGGCTTCTGTTCGTGTAGTTCAAGGAAGACATCAAATAAAAATATGGAATTAATTCCATGTTGATTTTTATGGGCTTCTAAAACAAAAGTTATATAATCAAGTTATATAATCAGGAAACTCAAACTATTATATATATTTTTACTTTTCGGTGGAGTCAGGGGGATAACAATCAATCGAGGTATCTAGCTGTCGAATAAATAATAGTTTTATGGAATTGGAATTAGAGTTTGTAGTCGGCAGGTGAGGTGCTTGTGACGAAAAGGTAGGGGAAATAAAAGGTTTTTGTGTTCGTAAGGTCGCCACACCACCAGGGACTTCTCTCCTTTTCGACTCGACATCACAACCACTGTTCGATCTTTCTACTTTACTTTCTTTTTATTATTAGTTACAATAATTTAAAGACTTTATAGCATGAACTCTTTTATCTTATTTATTGTTTTCATGTTTTTTGGTTTTAATATGTGTAGCTAAGTGTTTTTAATTATCTACTAAGATGAAGTGATACAATTGAATGATGGTTGCACTATTTTTATAATTCAAGTTGATTTGATTTAACGTTATGTCGTAATCTTAGCTTATTAATTCTTTGTTATTTAACTCTTAACCGCGGATAGTTTTTGCATGATCTTAGTGGTAACTAGGTTATATAAAAGTTATTTTGATTGCTTGGTTAGAAGCGATTTTTTCTATGACCGGTACGGTAGAAAGTAATTAATAGTTAATAAGAGTTTTACGAGTTAATGGTTGGGTACAATCAATAGACACAATTGTTATCTAAATAACCAAAACAATTAGTTGACTAGGAAAGTTATGAAAGGCGTCTTGAGGTACCAGTCTTAGTAATGAAACTAGTTAATTAAAGGAATTGAATAAAGTAACGAACTTGACGGGTACGGGGTGAGTCTTTGTTTAGTTCTCGGTTATTAATTAACATATTTGAATTAGTTCTTCATTTAAGTGCAACCTAAATAAGTTGTGTCATGGAGTCAAAGTAGATGATCTTTTAATTAATATTGATATTAAAATTTCTCTTTTCAATTAATTCTATGGAATTACTAACTTTTTCAAATTAACTAACCGTTTTCAAAATTCAAGGTGACGGGAGTCCTTAAAATCAAAAACTCTTTTTAAACTGCATTAAACTCGCTTGCTCTAAATCAGTCCCTGTGTTCGATCCTGGACTTACTGATAGCTTTACTATACATGATAAGGTACACTGCCTGTGTGTAGAAGTCTAACTATTAAGATTTTCTTGTTTATAAATTTAAGACTAGATTTTACACATCAGGAAGCAATTGCCAACGCCCCATAAGAGAAGGCTGAAAGAAGTATTAGAAGAAAACAAAGATGTATTTGCATGGAAGCCTGCGGACATGACAGGCGTACCGAGAGAATTGAAGCTAGGCAATGAAATATTTGACACGCAACACCGTCTAAACACACGACCTCATATAGAACCTATCAAGCAGAAGCGCCGCAGCCTAGCTCCAGATAGAAGCAGGGCGGCCAAACAACAAGTGGAAGACTTAGTAAACATTGGGATCCTAAGAGAGGTCAAATACCAAAGCTGGTAGCCAACCAAGTGATGGTAAAGAAGCATGACGGTGGTTGGAGGATGTGTGTTGATTTCACTGATATCAATAAAGCTTGTCCCAAGGATTGTTATCCATTGCCCGAGATAGACTGGAAAGTAGAATCCTTAGTTGGTTTCCGACTCAAATGTTTTTTGGACGCTTACAAGGGCTATCATCGGATACAAATGCATCCAGACGACGAAGACAAAATAGCTTTCTATACATTAGAAGGCATATAATGCTACAAAAAGATGCCTTTTGGTCTGAAAAATGCAGGGGCAACATACCAGCGACTGGTGGATAAGGCGTTCGGTAGACAAATTGGAAGAAATCTGGAAGCATATGTAGATGATATGGTGATAAAAAGAAGATGTGAAGAAGACATGTTCTTAGATATTGAAGAGACGTTCAAAACCCTTCGGTCAATCAACATGAAGCTGAATCCCAAACAATGTTCCTTCGGGGTAGAAGAAGGCCAATTCTTGGGCCATGTGATCACTAAGGAAGGCTTCAAAGCAGACCCAAAAAAGGTTAAAGATATTCAGAATATGAAGCCTCCGCAAACCCTTAAGGACGTGCAAAGTCTTAACGGAAAATTGGCAGCCCTCCACCGTTTTCTTTCAAAGTCCGCGGATAGATCGCTTCCTTTCTTCAAAACGTTGAAGGGATGTTTAGAAAAGCAACATTTCAGGTGGACGGAAGAGGCCCACAAAGCGTTTGAAGATTTCAACCAATACTTGTGCCATTTACCTATGATTACAGCCCCAACCCCAGGGGAAACACTGCAGATATATTTAGCTGCGTCAGAAGAAACTGTCAGTGCAGTCCCGGTGACAAATAAAAAAGAAGGTCAACAACCGATATACTATGTCAGCAGGTTGCTACAAACACCTGAAACTAGGTACCCTGAGATAGAAAAGCTAATGTTGGCGCTAGTCCACACAGCAAGAAGGTTGAGAAGATACTTTCAAGCGCATCCTATTCAAGTGCCAACAGACAAACCAATTAAAGAAGTGCTAACAAGACCAGAAGTTTTAGGAAGGTTAGCCAAATGGGCAATCAAAATAGGGGAACATGAAATTGAGTTCCGGCCAAGGAGTTCAGTGAAAGGCCAAATATTAGCAGACTTTGTAGCTGAAGTACCCAACGAAGAACCAAAAGGCAAGAGAAAAGCTACACCTGAGCAAAACCCCGAAGACAAGCAAGATGTATCCCCAGAAACTTGGAAGCTTTTCACCGATGGAGCCTCCAGTGCAGATGCATCAGGAGCTTGTCTAATCTTAACAAATCCGGAAGGTCAAGAATTTACTTATGCTCTACATTTCAACTTTAAAGCCTCCAATAATGTAGCCGAATATGAAGCCCTACTAGCAGGATTAAGGATTGCCAAGGAAATGAAGGTGCAACACCTACATGCTTATGTTGATTCACAAATAGTCGTGTTTCAAGTGGATGGAGCATATGAGGCTAAGGAGCCAACCATGAAGAAGTACCTGGAAAAAGTCAGAGAAATCAGGAAGCAATTCAAGAGCTTCCGGATTGAGAACATTAGCAGAAATAGAAACAAGATAGCGGAGGCACTAAGCAAACTCGCATCAACTTCTTTTGCCCATCTAACAAAAGAATTCCTCGTAGGAACTCTGCAAAAAAGTTCCATAGAAGAAGAGATAACAGTGGCCCCAATAGAAGAAGAGGAAGTCACATGGATGACACCAATAATCGAATATTTAACAAGCGGGTTACTACCGACAGACAAGGATAAGGCACGGAAGATAAAAATCAAAGCTCCGCAATATGTTTAAAGAGAGGAAGGCTTGTACACAAAATCTTATTTAGGACCACTATTAAGATGTGTGGGACCAAGGCAAGCACAAGAAGTTATCAAAGAAGTTCATTATGGATCCTGCGGCGCACACGCTGGCCCCAGGATGGTAGTAGCCAAGATCACCAAGATGGGATATTACTGGCCCTCCATGTACAACGATACCTTGCGGGAAAATGCAAAACTGTGATTCTTGTCAAATACATGCAACAGTCCCAAAGCTGCCCAAGAGTGAGCTCATACCAGTAACATCGGCTTAGCCCTTCTCCAAGTGGGGCATCGACATTGTCGGCCCTTTTCCAAAAGCACAAGGAAAAGTCAAGTTCCTGGTGGTTGCAGTAGACTATTTTACAAAGTGGGTGGAGGCTAGGCCATTGGCAACTATTTCTGGAAAGAACATAGAAAAATTCGTATGGGAACAGATTGTGACAAGGTTCAGGATTCCCCAAGTGATAGTCAGTGATAATGGGAAGCAGTTTTGTGAAGGCATTTTTCAACAATTTTGCAAAAACTTGGAAATACAATAATGTTTTACCTCGGTTGCCCATCCCCAGGCTAATGGTCTGGTAGAGGCCATGAACAAAGTAATCGTAAAAGGAATAAAAACAAGACTGAGAAGATGTCAAACCGGCTGGCTAGATGAACTCCACCAAGTTCTTTGGGCACACAGGACAACTCCAAAAACAAGCTATGGAGAGACCCCTTTTAGTCTCGTCTATGGCTCAGAGGCTATGATCCCAGCAGAGGTAAGTGTCCCAACTAACCGCAGGTCTATAACAGCAGAAGAGAATGATGAACAACTCAGAACAAACTTGGATCTTCTGAAAGAGAGGAGGGAAGTGGCATCCAACAGGGAACCTGCTTACAAAAAACAGATGAAGAAGTACTATGACAAGCGAGTACGCAAAGAGACCTTCCTACCCGACGACTATGTTTTTAGAAACAATGATGTTAGCAAAGTAGAAAAGCAAGGCAAGTTAGGTCCTCAGTGGGAAAGTCCGTACCAGGTGACAGAAGCATGCGGAAATGGCTCCTACAAGTTAGCAATACCCCAAGGAGAAAACCTTCCAAGAACATGGAACGACTCCCAGTTAAAAAGGTGTTATGTGTAAAAAAGAGGCGTAGCCTCAATATGTAATATAGGCCAACGAACCCATCGAATGAAAGCAAATCCTAACTTACGGCCCAGTACCCCTAACTTACGGAAATTCAAAATCTTGGTCTATTAATTTGTATCTGGCCAACTCGGACATACTTCCTAAGGCCGACGTATAGGGTCGCAACCTTACGTATCGGGACCCCAATAGTCCTGAAAGATTTGAACGGGAACCCATTTCCCAGACATCTAATGATTATAGCCTAGCACGCCCTGACAAAGGGCAGGAAAAAGTAAAAGCCCAAACATTTTTGGCAACACGTAAGCCCAAAGTTTGGCAACAATCCATACGATAGTTATGGATAGATAAATAATGTTAGGTCTTGCCTAAACAAAGGAAGAACAACACATATGTTGTTAATGACTGTGGCCGAAAAGCAACAATCCATACGACCAACATGGATAAATGAGTAATGTCAAGTTCTAACTTTAACATATTCTAACAAATACGCGACATGCAATCTAAAGAAGAAACACGTTCAAGCATAACACACAATGCAATGAAACCGCAACCTCACCATAAGTCAAGCAACAAAAATAAATAAGTAGGTGTCAATAAAGACCTTACAAAGAGATTAAAGAGTCTAAATATAATACTTTAATTCAAAAGCAAACAACCAAGATACTTCACTTTGGAAGGATTGAGGAGTGAGACGGGACTGTAGACGAAGTAGGTCGGGCCCGAGCTACAGGAGGCTCTGGACTAGGCTCTGGATCAAGCCTAAGTATCTTGGCTGCAGAGTCTGTCCTTTTCTGCCTCCATATCCTGAAGTTTCTGACGAAGAGCCGCAATTTCCTGCTCTGCCATCTCCATCTTTTGTTTCTGTAAAAGTTTCTCCAACTCGAAGTCATCTTCCCGCACTTTAAGCAAGTGACGCCTGGCATCATTCTCCAATTGTTGAACCTTGCGACGGAGAATACGGTTTTGGCAGCTAAGGCGCTCTTTTTCTTTCTCCGAGACCTCCCAACGCCTCCAATAGCCATCCTACATGTAAATAACACAAAGGGGTATATAAACATTTAAGGTAAGAGATATCATAACAGAAGTAAAATGTTCATAATAAAACAAGTTCCTGAAACATTTCTCTAACCTGAAAACACAAGTACTGAATAGTAGCTTCATTCGCAAAGTCTCGAAAACCCCCATGGGTTTGCATGGCAGTAGCATTAAGACGAGCCGGAAGCATTAACCGCTGCACATACTCTTGGCGAGCTTCTTCAGAATCCAGAGGGCTGTTGTAGGGGATGTTCGGAAAAGTAATAGTAAAAGGGTCAGTCCTATCGGAAACCTTCGGAATACACATCGAAGGCGGACCCCACTGTGACTAGGCTCCACCTCATAATATCCAGCCACACTGCTTTCGTCATCAGAACCCTCAACATCCGAAGCCTCTTCCTTACCCTCATCTTGCTCTTTCGTTTTCGGTTTGTTCACAAACCTTTTCCCAACACCATGAGTAGGCGGAGCCACCGAATCGGTTTCTTCTTGGAGACGATACGTACCACCACTTGGTTCCTTAAGCTTAATACCTTTAAGCGTGCGCCCCTTTTTAGCGGGCTTGCCAACAGTAACGTTTGTGTCCACTTTCTTCCTTTTTGAAACAACTTTCCTTTTCGAAACGGTTCCGCTACCCGTAGCTTCATCCTCAGGCGCATCTTCCGCAACCTTTTTCTTCATTTGCTTAGAATGAGCTCTCAATACTTCTTCCTTGTTAGCAATCGTTTGAGGAGTATCAACCAATACTTTTATCTCTTTATCAAAGTTAACATTTTCGAGATTTGGAAGCTTCCGATCCTCGGGAATCTCGACCTCTAATTCGACGCTATCATCGGAATCTAGCTTTAGGTAGTCGAGAAGAGTCATGGTTGCGGATAAAATAAAAATAAGCAATTGTCACAAAAAAAGAAAATAACAATAACAATAATAATAATAATAATAATAATAATAATAATAATAATAGTAATAATAATAATAATAATAATAATAATAATAATAATAATAATAATAATAATAATAATAATAATAATAATAATAATAATAAGAACAATAAAATCGCAAGATAATAGAAAACATAGTTGAAGAAAGGGATGAACAACTTGAAAGCCCCATACCCTTCCCTTTAAGGCTACGATTGAGAGGGACGGCAGGATGATGCACCCACAACGGGCTTAAACAGGCTAAGTACAAGAAAGGCTCCGGAAAAACATGGCTCCGGATTGGGGGCTTATACAATTTTTTCACAAGTTTAAGATCACAATTTATGGGTGTTGTTTTATCAGCTAGAGTACCGCGTGTCGCCCCCTTCTTAACGAGAACTCCCCTATCGCCTGGCTCAATAATGGAAGCATCCATATAAAAGAATCTACTTTTCCAACCCTTCACAGAACCTTTTGTACCAAAAATGCATTCCGGCACTCCGCAGCCTGGTCTTTTCTCTATTGTATACCAATCACCCGCATTACCCAATCGAAAAAACATGCAGAAAAGATCAAGCGTAGGCTCTATATCCCGAGCCCTACAACAAGCCTCAAACATAGTAATTTTTAAAGCACTATAAGGAGTGATTTGGGATACATGGCATCTAAAATACTTAAATACGCTTAGGAAAAAATAAGTGAAGGGGAGGCGGACATTACCTAACTTCAACATACCAAAGTAAAGCCCAATCTTACCATCCAGAACCGCACTAATAGTTTCTGAAGGTCGTGGCAGGGTGTAACCATACCCGGGTGGAAACCTATACTCCGAGAGGAGCTTGGCTAATTCATCTTTGGTGGCGGTACAAATTTGAATATGTAGATCTGTCCTATTACCCATAGGAAAGAGATGTAAAGCAAAAAATATATACCTGCGAAAAAGGCTCCGGTTTTGACGACAACTAAAGGCTCCGGTTCGGTGACAAACGAAAAGGCTGCGGCTCCTCTCCAAATTTTGAACAAATAAAGGCTCCGGTCAAAGAGAAGTAAAAAAGGTTGCGGCTCTCTCTCTCAATTTTGAAAAGAGAGGACGAGAGAGTGTAAAATCAAAATAATGGGAGGAGTCTAAGTATTTATAGGAAAGAGGTAACTCATGAGTCGGTTCCCCAAAAAACCCTAGATCTAACGGGCTAAAGGTTACGCACGCATCCCAAGGTCAGACCAATAGTCACGGGCCGACTTAAAACTTGACATATTTAGTTAAATTATATACTAATATACGACAAATTAATAACACATAGTAATACTTGTGTTTGTTAAAAAGAAAAACGAGGGGAGGAAGGATCCACATGGCCACGCTCCGGAAATCAAGAGTAACAAAAGGCTACGGATTTAAAATCTAGCGCTCCAAAACATAAAAGTGTAATTAATGATTTGGATTTTGAAAGTTCAGTCGTGGTCACTAATCAAAGAACTCTAGTCAAACTACATACCTCCAAAAATTAAGATTATGTTTTAATTATATATACAAAATTAAAACTATGCTGCGGATCGAAAATTAAGAGTACAAAAACAACTTGTACATAATTGAATAGGCAAAAATCATCTAACCTATCACCCTAAACGCTTAAGATGCTAGGCTGGGGGGCTTGATGATGTACCACCCTTAAAGGCTACGGATTAAGGAGCATAACCAACATTAAGGATGAAGCATAATTTCACTGGGGCTTCCATCCGCAACCTAATTATGCTGGAGCCTCTCATGAGATTGTACGTTGTACTACAAATGACGTATGATTTGGGACCATCATCAAACTACTTTGTCTTCAATCGGCAATGAGACAAAGTTTGTTACACTGTAGTCCACACCGAATGACGGCCTCCTGCCTCGCCAGTGTCATCCTTAGGGGACCAAATTCTAGATCCCTCCATGAGGCACTATAAATACACTTCATTGGTGACTTTAGAACTTAATGACAAAAATTGGGAATCACCAACAAGTGATACTTCACACCAATTGGGAATCACCAACAAGTCCAGAAAACCTTACAACCATTTCCTAATACGAGATTTACCCCTAGTAATTAAGTCTAACTTTACCCTTAAACAATACATAAATGTAAATATCCTAACAACCTATGAAATACAAATGATCTATACTTGGAAATTCTCTTTAATAATCGAAACACTTAAAGTTGTGAAGTCTTCCCTTTTACGATTGAGAGAATATTGCACAACTACACCAAGAATATTGCAAAAGTCTGAATATGCAAAGTTATATTCTTGTTGTGCAAATACCTCTATTTATAGACAAAGTTGGCATTGGGATTCCAACTTTGTCGTATAGATATGGTTGACAACATTCAAGGAAACTAGGTGAGTTCCTTTGAAATGCTTGATAAGGTAAGTAAAAATGTTACTTTATCTAACCTGCTTTATGCACTTTTGTACTTTAATTATAGACAAATGATATTGTCTGTATAAAGCTGCATAAAGCAAAAAGGTCTTTCTCGTAAACAGTGTAAAGTATTGTAAAGGCTTTAGACTGATATTCTCCAGTTTCTATCTGTGTAGAATGCTAACTGGGCTTCGCTGCCATTGTCATTCTCTATCTTCCACTTGTTGTCTTCGACGTCAATTGGAATGTCTTCAGTTCTGATCAGATCTCAACTGGAGGAAGTCTTTAGTTGCATTAACTGTACGTTGCAACTAGGCTTCAATATATTTCTGGACAAATCTTCTGGTCTCCAGATACAACTGGAGATTGGCCAGTTTTAGTCGAAACTGGTCCTAACAAGTTCCCCCTATTTATCCTGAAATATTGCCAAGTCTGTTCAAGTTCTTGTAACTATACAAGTATGAACTTGAAAGATTCTTATGACTAAATCTAATCTAGTTTTCCAAGGCATTTTTATAGATCATCAAATGTCTTGTTTTTTTGTTTGTTTGTTAGATTTAATCTGTTATCTATCTTGTGGTTACAATCTTGCAACTTGTATATACATGATAAAATTACAACAGTTACAAGAAGATAAATAAAATTACAAAATAGATAACTGAAGAAGAACTTAATTAGATGGCCCTTCGCCAGTTCTCCTTTGCTTTGCAACTGAAGAGATGGGTTATCTATCTTCAGGATCAAAGTTCAATCTTTTCTCAACATTTTCTTTGAACTTGATCAGACTTTGAAGTACATAAAGCCAACCTTTCTCAATCTTGTTCTTATGTTGCCTTGCCTCCAGCAGATTCAACATCTAAACCTGCTCAGAGTGTCCATAATGATGAACATCAGGATTCTCAGTCGTGAGCTATGGTCCATTGAAGTATTGAATGTTTACCACAAATTGACTTCCTTCAGGTTTGATTGAAACTTTAACTTCAGTGATTTTTCCTGGATGGTATCTTCGCTGAAGAACTTCAGTTAAATATGCACGTGCATCAGACTCATTGACCAGTTTGATCTGGGCAATGCTCAGTTTCTGTACATCAGCTTGGATATCTTCAGTGGATGGCTCATTGGGTTCCACCCAAGTCTTTAAGTTTGCATCCCTTGGCAAGGGTTTTGGTTTTGATTTACTCTTAGACTTAGGTGGGTTCAACACCTATTTGACACCTTTTTTTTATCTGCTCAGTCCTCTTTAGAATCCCTTCAGGTCTAACTTCCTTGGCCTTCTCCACTGATATGTTTAAATTTCTGGCATCATGTTAATCTTCATCATCAGGATAGTCTTTGTCCAAACTAATTTCAATCAAATCATTTACCAGTCCCACTATCCTTGGGTCACTCTTGACCTTCCTGTATTGCTTTAGTGTGATGCCCAACAGATTGGCATCATTTACATCTAGTATGCCCAATCGTTGCAGTTGAACCCTTGAGACCAGCAAAGTGGATTTCTTTTGTTTCCTTCTTTCATTTAAAGCATTACCAATTCTAGCTAATCCCTTGCTGTCAGATTCAGTCACTGGAGGAAGCTGATCAGGATTTCCAGTTTCTAGTAAAGGTACATAAGTGGCCGGTTGGGCAGATTCATCAGTTGCAAGTGCCTTGCCCTTATTCTTCTTCCCCCTATCACCTACATCCTCAAATTCTTCAATTATGTGCTCACCAGCATCAGTACTGGCAACAACAACCAATCCTTTCCCAATACTTGAACCTGGAGTTTCAATAAGAGTGCTAGGAGTATGAATAGATCTTTCCCCCTTGGCAGTATCTAGTCCTTTTCTTATTGCTTCAAAATATGAATGACTAGAGGGTAAGCGACCTAGAGGCTGCCATGACTCCATGTTCTTGCACTCCTTGAAGATGCCGCAAATCATGCGAACTGTCCTACAAAGATGATTGATTTCTTGTGACTGGATCCCAATACTTGAACCTGGAGTTTCAATAAGAGTGCTAGGAGTATGAATAGATCTTTCCCCCTTGGCAGCATCTAGTCCTTTTCTTATTGCTTCAAAATATGAATGACTAGAGGGTAAGCGACCTAGAGGCTGCCATGACTCCATGTTCTTGCACTCCTTGAAGATGCCGCAAATCATGCGAACTGTCCTACAAAGATGATTGATTTCTTGTGACTGGACCAAAACATTAGCATTTGTTTCATTTTGGCCAGCCTGAATTGCTTTAAGTATAGTCAACTCATCTGGAGAGAGCCCAGTTGCAACAACTTCCTTTTCCTTTTCTTTGCTAAGTTCAGTTGTCAGATTATGTATAGAGGTGGAGTGTTCAGACAACTTGTTGGCCAGAGTATCTAGACTGCACCTCAACTGATTGATCTCAGATGTAATGGGAGTGAGATCAACCTATAGGTGCTGCAGTCTTGGTGATCTCAGACATCACCCTTTCCAGAAATTGTTGTTCTCTAGCAGCCAAGGTTTCTTCTATCTTTTGACCAACTGAAGTGGCCAATAGGTTACCAAGCTCGGTCACATCCAGACCAGGTTTTTCAATTAGCAACTTAACCTGTCTTTCAAGCTCCTTCAAATCAACCTCTGAAGATCGAACAGTTGTGTTCAACAGGTTGGTAATTGAAGATGTGACACCAGTTTGAGTAAGTGCAAAAGCCTCCCTTAAAGATGTTTCCATTTGATTGGAGGAGTTGACCAACTCATTGAGCTTGTTAAATACCAAGTCCTCATTTGCAAAGAACTTATTGATCCCCAGGTCAACCACTTTGACGTTTGTAATGTGTTCTTTCTGGTACCTAGAGAGGGACTTGGTATTCTTATCAAGTATCTTTTGAATATCCTCCTCCCTCGTAGGAAGCTTTTGGATATCGGATTGAAAAGATACAAACTGGCTATCCAGTGATGGAAGGGAAGGTGTCACTAGACCAGTCTAGAAAGCTACAGGTACAACTGGAGGAGGTGTTACAAGTGTTGGTTCTCCAGTTGTAGTAGCACAAGTTGAGATAAGAGGAGTTGTTGAAGAAAGAAGGGGAAGGGATTCAAGTTGACGTACAGGCTGAGAATGCCCAGGTGTGTACGTCGGCGACGGTGGTGTTAGAATGTGTCTATTTCTAGGCACATTCATAGAAGATAGTAGTTTTCTGGAGGCAAAACTATGGAATTTCTTGAAGTGTGGAGAAGTCCAGAGGTGAAACTGAAACTGGTTGAACTAGGGGTTGATCAGAAAAGGAAGGGAGCTGATCATGTGTAGATGCATCAGCCATTTCCTGATCAGAATGTGTCTCATCTGAATCCGAGGATTCAAGATGAAACTCACCCACATTCATGCCTAGATCCATGAATGATAGGGGTGGCTGAACAAGTTCTTCAGGCTCTTGATGACCAGTTCTAGTTGCCTAGATGGTTTCATCAGTTGGGGGATCCATTGCCGAAACATCTTCTCCCTGGAGAGAGGTCATTGGTGCCTCAACCACAACTGCTCGATCCTCAACTGTAGTATCATGGCCCGTAGAGTCTGGAACCTCGATTTCTGATGGTGACTGGCCAGAAACTTCGTCAGTTCGTGCTTCAAGGGTGGCAGAAATATGGGTTTGCAAGTTAAGTGCTGACACGGACTCTAAGATGGGCTGGTATAGCCCAATAATATCTTCACCACTTCCACCTACAACAAATTCGGGAGTGGTTGCCTACTGTTCATCCCTTTGACTATCTCTAGTAGCTTGTTGGGAAGAAACTGGAGGGCTGGCTGGGGTACTAATGTCAGTGGCAAGTTCTGACTGTTTCCTAAGACGCTTCTTTATTGTACGTTTTGCCTTTGGAACAACCTGGACACCTGTTGGGAGGTCTCCAGGGTGAGAAAGTGGAGGTACTGACAGGCTGGAGCTGGTGGGAACAGACTGTTTCCCAGGTTCGGTGACCGACACAGTACCAGCAGATGAACTGATGGGTCCCTCATTATTTTTAGGCCCGCCCAGTACTTGGAATCTAGACCTCTCCAGGTGATGAGCTAAGAGAGTCCAAATTCCTCAGCATCTCTGGGACAGTGTAAGGAGACTGAGTGTTGTGATATGTATCACTGCCCAGGATCTGAAGAAAACATAGTGACAAGTATCTTGAGAAGGGTATACACATTCCCCTGGTACCCTTCAGCTTTTGTGCAAAACTTCGATAAAGAATCTCATCAGAGTCCACTCGAAGTCCATTCCACAAGCATTAAGCCATATCTGCTTGTGTAGAGTTGATATGGTCGAGTCCACCAGAACTTCCTCCCATGCTCTCCACTAGATGAATGAAAAAGTATCTCCATGAGGGTGTGAGGCCCTTCAATGTCATGGGACCTTTTGTCTTCAACACCCCATTCTCCAAACACTCCTCGTTTCCCATGTCGAGGAGCACGTGGCGATAGTTTACATTCTGGGAGATGACTACTGGAGTCTCACCTTCTCTCCAGTAGTTAAGATGCAAAGCATCTGTCACAGTATCCACTGTAATGGTACACTCAACTATTCCATCCTTGAGAGAGAAAGAGATGGATGAACAGTCTTCAGAGAGTTATGCAGTGTACCAGAATTCACACAAGTAGTCATGGTACAACTTGTGTGGATTGAAAGAAAAAGATACGCCAATGGGAGAATCCAGAAGGAATTGTTGGATTCTTACGATGAGAGAATCGGTGGCCTGAACCCCTTTCAAACTAGCCATGGGGTTATTAGGGTTCAATTTAATTAATCTTGCCTTAGGGGCACCATGAGCACGTTTGATTTGAGAAAATGGATTGTATGCAACAGTGAACAGATTTATATCTCTGCTACCAGAAGATTTGGGAGCCATTTGATTAAAGATAGAGAAAGAAATTAAGAATTTTGGGAATTAGGGTTTTTGATAAAAGAAGCAGAGAGAAAAAGAAGTGATTATTGATGATTGGAATTCAATGAAGGAATGTGAAATGAAAGTAAATATGTGAAAGTAAATACAGGGTATTTATAAGCTGGATTCACAATCCCAAAGAATAACCAAGAATATTTTATTGCCAAAAATCAAATTTTTGAGATATTTTGTTGAAAATGAGTTTGAATTTTGAGCCAAGATATTCAATTCTTAGTGTCAGCATTAAATGCTACGAAGGCTTGTATACCCACTCGCCCACTAACTTTTCACAATCCCAATAAAAGTGCATCTTTTTACAACATGGTAATAACACGTCATGTGACAGTTGTAAGTGGGTTAAAACACTCGAGTATTATCACGTGTCACACAATTGACCAAGCATTCTTACCGTTATGAAAATCTAGTTAACCTCCAGTTTTAAGATGAGACCAAACATTTACACTGGAAAAACAATCCAGTGCTAGTTTCAACTAGATAACTCTCCAGTTGCAATTTTTTAAACAAAAGCAATTTTAATTGGAAAAATGTTTTGAGTCCTTCCCCCTAAAAATAAGATCCATTTGATCTAGGACTGGTTTTTGAGTACATCAAGGCGTTCAATCTGCAACCAATCAAGGATCACCAGGACCATCCTCAACTGGAGGGCCTCACCAGTTCAATAAGGATTTAACATACCCAGTTCGCTGATGAGATGTTTAAAAGTTTTCTCATCAAGAGGTTTTGTAAAAACATCAGCTAATTATTTATCAGTGGGGATGAAATGAATTTCAATGTCTGCTTTCATAACATGATCATAAATGAAATGATACCTGATGTCAATGTGATTTGTTTTGGAGTGCATTACTGGGTTGTGAGAAATAGCAATTGCACTGGTGTTGTCACAAAAGATTGGGGTCCTTGTGTATTTTTGACCATAATCTAGTAACTGGTTTTTGATCCAGAGAATCTGGGCACAACAACTGGCCGCATAAATGTACTCTGCTTCAACAGTGGACATAGTAACTGAGGTTTGCTTCTTGTTAGTCCAACTCACCAGTTTTCCCCCTAGGAAATGGAAAAACCAGTTATAGACTTTTTATTTATCTTACAACCTGCATGATCTGAATTTGAATAACCCATTAGATCTAACCCTGAGCCTTTGGGATACCAAAGACCAAGGCTAGGGCACCCTTTCAGGTACCTAAAAATGCGCTTGACAACGTGCAAATGTGATTCTTTTGGGTTAGCCTGAAATCTGGCACATAAACATGTTGCAAACATTATATCTGGTCGACTTGCAGTTAAGTACATCAGTGAACCAACCATTCCACGGTATTCTTTTTGGTCCACTGGTTTTCCATTTAGGTCAGAATCCAAATTCAAAGGTGCTGCAATGGGTGTGTTTTTTGATGGGATTGAATCAAATTTGTATTTTTTTAACAAATCTCTAACATATTTTTCTTGGTTAATAAAAATACCATCCATGGTTTGCTTAATTTGTAAACCTAAGAAAAACGTTAATTCTCCCATTAAACTCATTTCATACTCAGTAGACATGATTTTTGAAATGTTTTTACACATTGCATCATCAATTGACCCAAATATAATGTCATCAACATAAATTTGTACCAGTAAGATATTACCTTTTTCTTTCAAGATAAACAAGGTATTATCTATTGCACCTCTTTGAAAACCATGTCTAAGAAGATGTTTGATTAAAGTGTCATACCAGGCTCTGAGGGCTTGTCTAAGACCATACAAAGCTTTGTTCAGTATATATACCCAGTGAGGATGCTTCTCGTCAATGAAGCCTGGAGTCTGCTTAACATACACTTCTTCTTCCAATGTTCCATTTAGAAACGCACTTTTGACATCCATCTGGTAGACTTTAAATTGCAGATGGGCTGCATAAGCCAAGAAAATTCGTATGGCCTCAAGTCTAGCAACTGGAGCAAAAGTCTCATCAAAATCAACACCTTCTGCTTGACAATAACCCTTGGCAACCAATCTGGCTTTGTTTCTAACAACATTGCCATTTTCATCCATCTTGTTTCGGTAAACCCATCTTCTACCAATAGGTTCCTTCTTCAACCCTGGTGGACAAGGAACAAGTTCCAACGCATTGTTCCTCTCAAACTGGATAAGCTCTTCTTGCATTGCTGCTACCCAGCTTGGGTCTGCCATAGCCTCGTCAATCTTCTTTGGTTCAATCAGTGATAAGAAGGTGACGTTCAAGCATTGTTCACTTGTGGCTCTTCTAGTCTAAACCCCACTACTTGGATCTCCAAATATCTTCTCAATTGGATGCGCTTGTGTCCATTTAGTGTATTGACTAGGTTGGTGTATAACAATATCAATGCAAGTAACCTGGGGAACCTCCACAGTTGTTGAAACTGAAAGAGGATCAGTCCAGACTTCTTCAACATACTCATCAGAGTCAATGATATCACGATTTACATCATGGAATTCTTTAGTTGAAGGAATTTCTTCAACAACTGGAGAACTTTGAGTCTGAACTGGTTCTGATACTGGAGTGGCACGAACATTAGATCCAATAACCAGTTTTTGTGGTAAATTAAAACTAATGGAGGGATAAAATGAAGTGTCACTAGTTATCTTCTTAACTGGTTCCAAGTTTTTTTGACTGGAAACATCTCTTGGTGTAGTAACTGATTGATGAACTGGATCAGATACACCAAAATCAACTGGAACAACTGGAGAAATATCAAGATTTGGCCTTCTGTTGATTGCATCATTTGATTCATCAAATGTGACATGAATTGATTCATGAACCTTTTGGAGTCTATAATTATAAACTCTAAAGGCTTTGCGAATATCTGTATAACCTACAAATACTCCTTCATCATCTTTAGCATCAAACTTCCCAAGCTGACTTGAATCGTTTAAGATGTAAACTGGACAGCCAAATACATGGAAATAACCAATATTTGGCTTACGATTCCTGAGCACTTCATAAGCAGTCTTCTTATGTCTTTTGATGTAGACAAACCTTTTTTGGGTGTGACAAGCTGTTGCCACTGCTTCAACCCAAAAACTGGTGGGAAGTCCATATTCAGATAGCATACTTCTTGCAGCTTCTATCAAAGTACGATTCTTCCTTTCAACAGCACCATTTTGCTCTGGAGAGTGAACTGAAGAAAAGTTTTGAGAAATGCCAGTATCATTGCAAAATGATTCAAGTACTTTATTCTGAAATTCTGTACCATTATCACTTCTTAATTGACACACTTTATGAGTATTCTTGAGTTCAATTCTTTTGATGAGTGAGATGATTTCATCAGCTGCATCACCTTTGGATCTGAGGAATATCACCCAACAGTATCTGGTGAATTCATCAACCACAACTAGAGCATAACGCTTTCCAGCTCTAGTTTGAACATTCACTGGACCAAATAGCTCTAGTTCAGTGATACTAAAGTTTTGCCTGGTTTTAAAACTGGCTCTTTTCTTCTTGCCCATCTCACACCCTGGACATGACTTTTCTTTCTTGAAGGAAATAAGAGGTATCCCATCTGCTAATTGTTTACGAGACAACTTATTAATATTTTTGAAATTTAGATGGGTTAGTCTCTTGTGCCATAACCAGTTGGTGTCCTCATCAGCCTTGGTATAGAAACAATGCTCTTTTAGAGCAGGTTCCATATCCATGATGTACACATTTCCCTTTCTTGGAGAAATCATTACCACTTGCCAATCCTTGTTAAAAATGGTGCCTTGTGCAACATCGAATAGAACTCTGAAGCCATCCAGTTTTAGCAAAATGTCATTTTCAACAGACACCTGAACCTTGGACTTAGGTTCAGTTTGATTCTTGGTCTTAGGATTCTTGGGCTCCTTTGACTTTTGAGGTAAAGGCTTTTCACCAACAGCCTTTTTAACTGGAGCTTTAGCCTGATTGGCTCCAGTTTTAACCTCAACAGGGGTGATTTCAACAAATTCAATTTTGATACTCTTAGGTTGATCATAAGGAGTTTCAACTTGAAGAGATGAAGGCAATGCATGGAGATTTGGTACGGCAGCTGCCATTTGAAGATCTCCAGATTTCCATGCATTCTTTTGGGCATCAATTGTTCTTGAAAATGCATCATAATTCTTCCCAGATGCTTTTACCCAGGACTTGATAATCATTTTTTCTTTCTCAAGATCAGATTTTAAACTTTGATTTTCAAGTTTTAAAGCTTTAATTTTCAAAACTGACTCTTTGAGAGACAACTGGACACTCTGCAAGTCATTCAACCGGGGTTTCACATTGTTTAATTCAGTTAAAATTGTTTCTAGATATCTTTCACTATCAGTTCTAACAGTTTTAACAAACAATAAATCACCATTGAGTGATTCAGCAATGTCCAGTTTCAATTCAGGGTCATCCTGCTTATCATAATCACATACCTTTTTTAGAATGATGTCCACCCATCTTCCTGCAATGACATCATCTTTCACCAGATGTTGCTGTTGATCTTCAAGTGCCATAAAACACATATCCCTAATCTCTTCCTCATCATCAGATGAATCATCAGAGAGTTCCCACTTCCCTTCAGTGCTTGCCATCATGCATTTATTCTTTTCTCTTTCTTTTTCAAGAGACAAGAGGGCAATTTGTGCCTTAAGCTTCTTATATTTAGCTTTATATTTATCATCAGGCACATTATAAATTGGGACAATGGGACCAGATTGATTGTTCATATGACTAGATCTACATTCCTTCATAAAGTGACCTTTCATACCACACTTATAGCAAGTAAAATTGGATTTGTCCAGAGAGTTGGAGCTGGAAGCATTGTTGGAACCATTAAATCGATTAGATTTATGCTTAAACCTATTAAAGGTCTTGGCACTCATGGCTACCAGATCATCATCGTCAGTTTCATCACAACCAACACTGATCTCAATGGTCAAACCAGAGTTCAGCAAATTGTTTATCATCTCCTTCATAGAATGTAACTGGACATTCTCAACAGAATTTAAAGCAACACAAGGTTGTCCAGTGAAACTGGTTACCTTGGAACTTTGGGCATGGTTTATGGCATCCTGTTCAGCCACAAGTCTTGCAACATTGTTATCCTCAGTGAATCTAAAAGCTCCATAGAGGGATGCAAGAGTGTGACTGTGCACGGTTTTACCTTGTCTTAGGATAAGAATCATACTTTCCCATTTAGATGGAAGAATATCACAGAATTTCTCAAGAAGGATGTCCTTGTCTTTTTCAATACTCAAACCTCTCAACTGATTGATAAGGCTAGTAAATCTGGTATATGTACCAGTTAGACTCTCATTAGGTAGAGCAAAGAAGGATTCATACTTCTTGTTCAAGGCATCTTTCCTAGTGACAATGGTATCATCACCTCCTTCAAACTGAATGACCAATTCATCCCACATTGCCTTGGCACTGGGAAATAACACAAGTGTTGGAATTAAGTCTTCAGGGATAGCAGCAATGATCATGTTTTTTAGTTTGGTATCCAAGTCTACCAGTCTACGATCCTCATCTGACCAGTGGTCCTCTGGTTTTTCTCTAGAGCCTCTTCTTCCAGTTGAATCCAGAAGAGGACTTACCCCAAGAGACATGGGTATATAAGGTCCATCCTTAAGGATTTTCAACATGTACCTCTCTATCCCACCAAAATGCAACAGCATTCTGGCCTTTCATGTCCCAAACGTTTCACCATTTCCATCAAATTTGGGAACGGGAGTATTTGAGTAATGGACATGGACGTGGTTGGGGGCATTAGGAGGAGGAGGTGGAGGAGGATTGATATTAACATTTTGATTAGGAACAATATTGTTAGCATTAATGTTTTCATCATGACCAGGACCATTCTCACCTTCAGTTGTGACAACCGTCATCTGAGCGTATTTTCTAGATGTACTTTTCCGACCATCTTTAGTTCTTTCCGTTCATGTACGCGACTTTATAACTAGAATATGTATTCTTAGGGCGTGAAAGTCATTAGTTTGTAAGGCAATATTAACGGAATGAGTGACTTATGTTGTATTCAGGCTTTATGGGCTTTTAGGCTTTAGAAAAATTGCACGTGGACTCAAGAACAAGAGAAATACTAGTTGTCTTGTGGGAATACCAAATTAAGTAAAATACTTAAAATTCAATCAATTATAGATTTCATAAACAAATCTGGTTATGTTTATATCCGTTTGAAAGCTATTGAAAAGTTACATTTAAATGTGTCGACAAAATGATTCAACGGGCCTCGAGTGTTTTACTAGGGAACCCTAATCCTAAGCCTAGCCCCCATTTCCCCATCTCTTTGTCACAAAACACACTCTCATTCTCCCTCTCCTCCTCCAATCCGGCCGCTCCTCCCATTTCCGGCCAATCACCGCCGACGGCCACCACCAAACCACCACAAATCTTCATATTTTCTGCATCTTCTTCAAAGATCTTGGTAAGTTATGGTTGGAAATGGTTGTTTATCATTAAAAATCACGAAATCTAGACATATTTACATATAAATCGGCTATCTTCCTTCCCCTTTCTCAAAACCGAATCGGCCACCATCATTTTCTTCATCTTCTTTTAGATCTTGGTAAGATTTGTTTGAATCCTAGATATTTAATGTTTGTTCAACCTAAAAATCGGATTTCTCCATACATATACAATTAAGTGCGGCTATATATATAATTACGAAAATCTTTACATATACGTATGTATAAATCTGAAAACCTTATATTTATATATATGAAAATCATTTTCTCCTTCTTTTTCCTCTTAAAAATCAAAATCTTTACACATGTTTGTTTATATTTTCGGTTGTATGCGTCTATACATATATATAGATCCGAAATCCTTGGCTGTGATCTTATAGATCCATGAACTTTAAAGCAAAAACCCTTGAATCCGAAAACTTCATACACGAAATCCTTCAAATCCATGGATTGAGGTCCGAAATCTTTATATTGTTGGTAAGATTTGATGTTGTAACTTGAGACCGGTGCTTGTTCTTGATCATTTAAGTTCAAAAATATACATTATACCCGAAATTAAATTAGATCTAAAATAAATGTGATGTTGGAGTTGTTCTTGGTTAGATCTATCATAGATTCGAGTTGTTTAGTCGATTTTGGTCGTAAATTCGAGTTGAAGTTGTTCCTTGTGGCGAAATCTAGATTTATTTGAAATTTTGATTCGGTCAACCTTTGGTCAAACTGATGGTCAATGCCGGTCAAACTGGCCGGAAAATGCTTTTTGGTTGAAAATTTTGTTTTTAGTGTATTTGGATCTTATATGGTAAATTTGGGGTCAAAATTGATTAAGGTCTTTGGAAAGTCAAAATTAAGATTTACTAAAGTCAAAATTAGAAATTTCTGCTCAAAGTCAAAATTAAGTTTTCTTGGTCAAAATCAGATTTCGGTTGTAGTTAGTTCGGGTCATGTTTAAAATGGAATACAAACTTGTCATAATACCAAAGTGATATGAACTTATGTATATTTATATATACATAAGATTTAATCTAATATGGACCTCAATATATATATATATATGATTGATTTATTAAGGACATTGAATATATCTATATATATTTATATATATAGAAAGACAAAGATTAATGGACTTGAAAGGATTATAAAAATCATATGACTTTTCGGACTAATATTTTATAAAGACATTCCATACGAAGACTTGACGGGATATAAACAACAAATTGTTGACATTATTGAACGAACTAAATCTTTTGGACAATTTACAAGAACAATGAGACTGTTATATATATTATGACATTTGATGAAACATAATGGCATTTCCTAAGACACTAGTATAGGACATAGACGAGTGCAATAAGATTCAAGTACTTATTGGATGACTTGTGGACAATGTAGGACTGTTGGACAAATATTGTGCGTGTTTCAGGTGCACTGATTGTTCCTGTTCTTGTTCGTGGACTTATGGTACTTATACTTGAACTGCTTTTAGGTGAGTTTCGTAGCCCCTCTTTTTACGTGCTTTGGGGTTAAAAGTATACTGGTACTTTTAAACAGTTTTGTTGATTTCTTTTTATGTTCAATATTGAGCCGGTACTTATAGAGTTACTGATGACATGTGACGTGATTGTTCTTATTTGTAAGTGTGTGATTATGTGCTTGATGGACGTGCTTATTTGACGTGCTTTTTGTGTGTATTGGAGACTTGAGACTTTGGACTAAGGCAGGTACCGTAAGACCAGACTTTGAGTACTTTAGGTACATTGAGTACCTTGGACTTGAGACTTGTGACTTTATGTACTTTGGGTACATTGAGTACCTTGGGCTTGAGACTTGGAGACTTGGACTTGAGACTTGAGTACTTTGACTTATGGGGTAACTCTGCTTACTGTATATTGAACAACTACTTGTTTTGTACTTAAAGAATCGACACAAAACTTATTTCTTTACTAGAATTTTTTATTAAAACCTACGAACTCACCAACCTTTGTGTTGACACGTTTTAGTATACTTTTCAGGTACTCAGACTATTCAGGGATAAAGACTTGCATGCTAGACTGGACTTCGGAGATTAATGCTCCTTTATTTACTGTAAGACTTTAAGGCTACATGCCTTGGACTATACCGTGTATGGACTTATTGTATTAAGCTGTTCTAGCATCATTATGGCTTTGAACTCATGTTTTTGAGAATATATTCATTATATTCTATTTCATTTAGTAGTATCTATGTAATTCCATGTCGTGCTGTACTTTTCATGACACCTCATGTTTCCGCCAACGGTGGGGTGTTACAGAATGGTATCAGAGCCGTGGTTGTAAAGAATTAGGTGGAAAAGCCTAGACTATAACCTAAGAACCCCGTATAGCATTCACGGTAGGAATCATAGATGCATTCTAGACGTGCTAACGTCGCTTATATCTTAAGTTCATGTTCTTTTGAGACTTATTATCCCTGTGCTTATTTTTATTGTGGTTGTCATTTGGTGACTGTGTATCTTTGGTGACTCTGTGCTTTCGGTGTTGTTGTGATTATTTATGTGTATTAGAGTGAAATGAAGTGATAACGTTAACTAGTACGACATTGCGATAATCGTAGAAAAGCGTGATAAACTATTCTACGATTACCTCCATGCTTTGCGACAGTTATTGACATCACGGATTGCACTTGTAGTGAGAGTGTGGTAGCAACCCTGGTCTGCTTAATGGGTGTTGGTTAGGTGGAGGGTTAGCCGCTGGTACACCCTGTATACATACTGAGCCAATACCTAGAAAGCATACTAGTACCGTGATCAGACCTTGCATTAGATGTACTAGGAGTGTGGAAGGAAAGCCGCTAGTATCACCTGTATACATACACCTCTAGTGCAATGGATGTAAGTGTTAGATCCGGACCACATTTTAACTACGATTTAGGGTTATATATTAGTAGTTATATATATATATGTACTGCATTGACGTGGACTGCATGACTAGTTTAGGTTCTGGATACCATCCCTTAGACCATAAGACGAAAGAGAATGCTGAGTGTAACATGTAACATAGACATTGACATCTTCGAGCGCTTCTTCGCGTCTAACGTTCAAGAGATACACTAACGTGTGTGGTATAACGGTAAGATGAGAGCCAGTGCGAACGGAGACGATTGTTGCAGTTATTCAAGTCATCAATGCTGTCCTGACACAGAATACACGAAATGCGACGAAGGAAGGACTAACTTATAATGAAGCAGAGGATGCACAATATGAGGAGGTAGTGAACAAGGAGACAAGTGAATACTCTGCATACGCTGATGAGAGAATTCGTATTGGAAATATACTTAAAGAGCCTAGAAGTGCTGACAAATGTTTTACTTACAAAAACTTCAAAGATTGTTGTGTGCAAGATTATGACGACAGAGGTGGAGCAGTCGAGTTTATTCAATGGTTAGATAGATGGAAGCTGTGATTGGCATTAGTGGGTGGACTCTTGACAAAGAGACAATTATGTGAAAAATTTCGTTACATGGGATGTGCTGGTCTTGGTGGAATGGTCAGTGTTGAGCCAGAGGCAGAGTGGTGGCCGAAGCGATGCCATGTTAAACTTCTAAGGAGTTGTTGATGAGAAAGTTCTGTATCGCAACTGAACTGATAAGATTATATCGAGAACTTTTGGAGCATAAAATGATTGGTGCTAATCATGTTGGTTACGCTACACGTTTCTATGAGTTGTTAAGGCTTGTTTCATATTTGGTTAATCCTGAGAACAAAGGCATCGAGGAAGTATCTTCGTCAGTTGATCCCAGAGGTTAGGTCGACTACGACTGTTGTTCGTCCGCTTACTCTGGAAGAGACTATATTGAGATTTGAGGCTATGACTGATGAGTGGGTGCAGTGTGTTGGACGACAGATGCAAGTGGAAGTTCATCCTAATCAGTTACAGATTGCTCAACCCGTCAAAATATAGGCAATCAAGTTCAAGCTTCTAGAAGTCGTACTACATGGAATAGAGACTCGTAACGAGGGACTTTCTTCCGAAGGATCTTTATGCTACTATTCTTTGACTCAAGAGCTGATTATAGTTTTGTCGCGACTAGTTTTGTTTCGTTATTGAATACTAGACCAAGCCTTACGTATATATATATATATTGACGTACAAATGGTTAGCTGAGAGCTAGTTTGACTAGACTAGGTCATTCGTTCATGCACATTAGTTCTCAATGACTATGCTTCTTTATTGACTTAGTACCTTTTGAAAAGGGGGAATCTTGACGTTATTGTTGGTATGGGCTGGATGTCTTTGGTCGATGTGACGATACTATGTAGCGCAAAAATTATTAGAATTCCCTTAAAAACTTTTGATTCGGAATATTAGGTTCCAAAAGGTCGTAACTTGCACCATTTCCTTATCTTTTTCATGCTCTATGAGAAATCGACGCTAAAGTTTTTCTACATAACCCATTTTCTTATCCTTACCTAATGGTGAGATACTAGACGTCCAGAGCAAGAGGTCTGTGCCTTTTTAGGGTTATGTCATGAGTACATCTGTTAAAGAGGTTAACTTGACCAATGTCCCCGTCGTTCGTGACTGTCAGGATGTCTTCCCTGATGATTTACCCGGTTTACCTCCGTCTCTTGATTTTCGTATTAGCCTTGTTCCTAACACAACTCTTGTAGCAAAATCCTCTTATTGACTAGCGATGACTGAATTACAAGAAATAGCCATACAACTAAAAGAACTTCAAGACAAGGAATTTATTAAACCTAGTGAGTCACCGTGTTTTATTCGTAAAAAAAAGGATGATTCATTGCGTATGTGTATCGAATATCGTGAGCTGAATAAATATTAACAGTGAAGAATCATTACCTCTTTCCTAGGATTGATGATCTATTCGACCAGCTCCAAGGTGCAAACTGTTTCTCAAAGATTGACTAACGTTCAAAGTATCATCAATTACATGAACACGAGGACAGCATACCAAAAACCGCTTTTAGGACAACCTACGGACAATTCGAATTTACAGTGATGCCCTATGGATTAACTAACGTTCAGGCAGTGTTCATGGACTTGATGAATAGAGTGTGCCAACGATATTTGAACAAGTTTGTTATCGTGTTTATCAACGACATTCTGAATTGCTCAAAGACAAAAACGGAACATACTGAACACTTGAGAAAGGTACTAGAATTGTTTGAGGAAAGAAAAACTGTATGGAAAATTCTCTAAATATGAATTATGGCCAAATGAGGTATACTTTTTAAGACATGTTGTGAGCAAGGATGGAATACATATAGATCCTAGCAAGGTTGATTTAGTTAGGAATTGGAGAACGCCTGAGAAGCCGACTGAGGTTTGACAGTTCCTTGGTCTGGCGGGTTATTATGGAAGGTTCATTGAAATTTTTTTTTCTAAGATGCCGCTAACTCAATTGACGCAGAAAGACAAACCGTATGTTTGGGGGCATGAAACAAGTAAAGGCGTTTTATATTTTGTTTTTTTTCTAAGGATAGGTTGTGTAATGTGCCGATTGTGAGTCTTCCTGAAAGATCAAATGATTTTGTAGTCTACTACGATGCATCGTGTTAAGGATTAGGTTGTGAACTCGTGCAAATGAGCAAAGTGATCGTGTATGTTTCGCGGCAACTAACGGTTTATAAGAAGAACTACACAACTCATGATTTGGAGTTAGAAGCGGTAGTCTTTCACTAAAGTGTGGGAGACATTATTTGTATGGGACCAAGTGTGTAATTTATAATGAACACAAAAGTCTGCAACATATCTTCAGGCAACAAGATTTGAATATAAGATAACGTAGATAGCTTGAATTACTCAGTGATTACGATTGTGACATTCGTTATTATCCGTGGAAGGCCAACGTTGTGGCCGACACTCTAAGTTCTAAGGAAATAGTTAGGCCTAGACGAGTACGTGTGATGATTATCACAGTGCAAAGAAGTGTTAGAGATCAGATCATTGAGGCACATTAAGTGGTTGTTAGTGACAAAGAACTTCTTAAGAAGAAATTACGAGGTATGGAACAACATTTGGATAAAAGAGACAATGACTGCTTGTATTTCGTGGACAGACTTTGGGTCCCTTTCACTAGTGAGTTGCGGATACATAAATGTATCCGGTACATCCGAGTGTTGACAAGATGTACTATAACTTGCGAGAGTTGTTTTGGTAGCCCGACATGACGAAGGATGTTGTTGTGTTTGTGAGTCGATGCATAACGTGTTTACGTGTGAGAGCGTAACATCAGAATTTCTAGATTACTCAAACAACCAGAAATTCCTGAATGGAAAAGGGAAGATGTGACTACGGATTTTATTACGAAACTGCTTAGAACAAAAGAGAGATGATATGATATGGGTGATTGTCTATAGACTGACAAAATCTGTTCATTTCTTGGCCATTTGTGAGAAAGACTCCATAGAGAAATAGATGAAGAAGTATGTAAAGGAAATCGGGTCGAAGCATGGTATACCAGTTTCGATCATTTCAAACAGAGACACTCGTTTCAATTCTCATTTTTGGCAAGGATGTCAAATGGATCTTGAGACTAGACTAGATATGAGTACGGTGTACATCCTCAAACCGATGGTCAGAGTGAGCGCACGATTCAGACTTTTATAAGCCATGTTGAGAGCGTGTGTCGTAGACTTTGGAGATAACTAAGATGACCATATACATTTGATAGAATTTTCTTACAACTATGGTTCGCACGCGAGTATTAATATGCCACCTTTCAAGGCATTGTATAGACGGGAGTGTAGATTGTATGTTGCGTGGGCTGATTTTGGTGATAGACGTTTGGTTGGATCTGAACTTATTGAAGTAACCATTGAGAAAATAATTTAGATTAAAGAGTGACTTAGACTAGCACGCGAATGTCAAAAGTAGTGTGCTGACGTCAGACGTAGACCTTTGGAATTCAATGTAGGGGACCATGTGCTTTTTAAGGTTTCCGCATGGAAAATAGTGGTTAAATTTGTCAAGAGTGGAAAACTCAGACCAAGATTTATTGGACCTTTTGAGATACTAGAAGGAGTCGACGAGGTAGCTTATCGATTGAGACTTTCAGATGAGCTAAAGGGAGTTCACGACGTATTTCATGTGTTGCGTTTTCAAAAATGTCTAACTGAGGAGGAACATCATGTGTTTATAGATGAAATTCAGACCGATGATTAGTTAGACTTCGTTCAAGAGCCTTTGGAGATTGTGGATCTCTTAAGGTGCAGACGTTAAAGAAACCCAAGTATGCCCTTGTTAAGATTCATTAGAATTCAAAGTGAGGACCTAAGTATACTTGGAAACGAGAAGATCATTTCAAAAGAAAATACGCCCAATTGTTTAATGGGACTAGTGCGAGTTAAATTTCGGGACGAAATTCTATTAATGGGGTAATGCTGTGACAACCGTCATATGAGTGTATTTTCCTGATGTACTTTTCTGACCATCTTTAGTTCTTTCCGTTCATGTATGAGACTTTATAACTAGAATATGTATTCTTAGGGTGTGAAAGTCATTAGTCTGTAAGGCAATATTAACGAAATGAGTGGACTTATGTTGTATTCGGGATTTAGGAGCATTTAGGCTTTAGAAAAATTGCACGTGGACTCGAGAACAGGAGAAATATTAATTGTCTTGTGGGAATGCCAAATTAAGTAAAATATTTAAAATTCAATCAATTAAAGATTTCCTAAACAAATCTGGTTATGTTTATATATCCGTTTGAAAGCTATTGAAAAGTTACATTTAAATGTGTCGACAAAATGATTCAACGGGCCTCGAGTGTTCTTGAATTGTCGGGTCAAATTCTGTCAAACGAAAGTCAAAGAAGGGAACTAAAACACTACATAATTAAATAAATAAATAAAACAAAAACTAGGGAACCCGAACCCTAGCCCCCATTTCCCCATCTCTTTCTCACAAAACACACTCTCATTCTTGATGTGTCATATTTTATACCATTTCCCACGTGATTTTAGGACCAATTATTCGTTATTTTTATAGTTTTATATCCAACTTTTGATGCTTTGAGGGTGTATTAACTGTTTTCAGGTTGGAGATTGATTAGACGAATGAATTGGTTGATTTTGATGATATATGGAAGAAACGGGAGAAGGATTCGATCGAAACCAAGTAAAAGACAAAGAAAACGAGTCCTAAAGCTTGTAACTCCCGCTTCTGTAGTAACTCCCATTATGAAGAGAAATTCCAAATCGCCTGTAACTTGCAGTTACTCCACTAACGGCAGTTAGAATTTCAAAGGAGTGTAACAGCCATTACTCCACTAACGGCAGTTACAAGGGAAGTTCAAAGGTAACGGCCATTACTCCAATAATGGCCGTTACACGCGAATTTTGTATATATAGACGATTAGGGTTCTGCTTTGAGGGACGAATTTTGGCATAATAGTTATTTAGTTTTCTCATAGTTCTTAGCCTTTGGAGCAGACAAGTTGTTAGGGTTTTATCACTTTTCAGCTTTGGATTGTAATCATCATTGCTACCGGATTATCTTCAATCATTTGGTATAATATGATTTCTTCTTTATTTGTTTGTTCTTGTGTTTTTAATATGAGTAGCTAGTTCTTTTGCACCCGCTTGGGTAGTAAGCATGTCATAGGGTCGAATTAATGTTGCTTGCAAGTGTTGAATAAGATTTAATGTTTAATCGTAGAGCCACATTTACTTGGGTTTAAATATTGTTCTCATCTTTTATATTATTTGATTGATAATTGTAATTAGAAGTTCGGGAGAAATCTATGTCATTGTCAATTGATTTATGAAACGGTTAATTGGTCTATAATTAACCTAAAATCGTTGGAGTTCGGGAGAAACCAATGATGAAGATATTAAACAATTAAATTCATTTTGAGTGAGTCAACGCTTATGATAGAGGGATCTGATTAGGCGAATAAGCAGTTCGGGAGAAAGCTTTTAAAGATTAAATCATAAAATCAACTTAGGTTCTTAATGCTTAATTGTTTTGAGTAGAAATTAAGTGCGGGAGCAATAATCATATCTAAAACAATTAAAGTTTCAAGTATAATGGGAGTTCATCTTGTCTACCTTCTAAGTCGTTCAACAAATGCAAGTAATATTTAGACCCGATGATTGGCATGTGACCTGACCCAAGTAGGTGTTCTTTTTAACTCTTTGTTAAGATTCAACAACCAAATATTCTCTTGCGATTAATTCTACGGGAATACTGACTTTTCTTACTAACTTTTGCAAAGTGGCAATTTGGCCACAAAACCCCCCTTTTAATCTGAATCACTTTATTGTAACAATTGCTTAATAAGTCCTTGTGTTCGACCTCGGTTTACCAAGTCAACTATATCGCATACGAACGGGTTCACTGCCCGCAAGTGTGTAGTAGTCAGTAGCTAGGTATTTCGTATTTATAAATTTAAGACTAGAAAATACACATCAAGTCTCCCTCTCCTCCTCCAATCCGGCCGCCCCTCCCATTTCCGGCCAACCACCGCCGACGGCCATCACCAAACCAGCACAAATCTTCATATTTTCTGCATCTTCTTCAAAGATCTTGGTAAGTTATGGTTGGAAATGGTTGCTTATCATCAAAAATCACGAAATCTAGACATACTTACATATAAATCGGCTATCTTCCTTCCCCTCTCTCAAAACCGAATCGGCCACCATCATTTTCTTCATCTTCTTTTAGATCTTGGTAAATTTGTTTGAATCCAATATATTTAATGTTTGTTCAACCTAAAAATCGGATTTCTCCATACATATACAATTAAGTGTGGCTATATATATACGTATGTATAAATCCGAAAACCTTATATTTATATATATATAAATCGTTTTTCTCCTTCTTTTTCCTCTTAAAAAAATCTGTACACACCTTTGTTTATATTTTCGGTTGTATGCGTCTATACATATATATAGATTCCAAAATCATTAAATTCGAAAAGGTATATCTGAAATCCATGGCCGAGATCTTATAGATCCATGAACTTTAAAGCGAAAACCCTTGAATCAGAAAACATGATACACGAAATCCTTCAAATCCATGGATTGAGGTCCGAAATGTTTATATTGTTGGTAAGATTTGATGTTGTAACTTGAGACCGGTGCTTGTTCTTGATCATTTAAGTTCAAAAATATTCATTATACCCGAAATTAAATTAGATCTAAAAATAAATATGATGTTGGAGTTGTTCTTGGTTAGATCTATCATAGATTCGAGTTGTTTAGTTGATTTTGGTAGTAAAATCGAGTTGAAGTTGCTCCTTGTGGCCAAATCTAGATTTATTTGAAATTTTGATTTGGTCAACCGTCGGTCAAACTGATGGTCAACGCCGGTCAAACTGACCGGAAAATGCTTTTTTGTTCAAAATTTGGTTTTTAGTGTATTTGGATCTTATTTGGTAAATTTGGGGTCAAAATTGCTTAAGGTCTTTGGAAAGTCAAAATTGAAATTTCTGGTCAAAGTCAAAATTAAGTTTTCTTGGTCAAAATCAGATTTGGGTTGTAGTTAGTTCGGGTCATGTTTAAAATGGAATACAAAATTGTCATAATACCAAAGTAATATGAACTTATGTATACTTATATATACATAAGATTTAATCTAATATGGACCTATATATATATATGATTGATTTATTAAGGACATTGAATATATCTATATATATATTTATAGATATAGAAAGACAAAGATTAATGGACTTGAAAGGATTATAAAAATCATACGACTTTTCGGACTAATATTTTATAATGACATTCTATACGAAGACTTGACGGGATATAAACAACAAATTGTTGACATTATTGAACGAACTAAATCTTTTGGACAATTTATAAGGACAATGAAACTATTATATATATTATGACATTTAACGAGACATAATGACATTTTCTAAGACACTAGTATAGGACATAGACGAGTGCAATAAGATTCAAGTACTTATTGGATGACCTGTGGACAATGTAGGACTCTTGGACAGATATTGAGCGTGTTTCAGGTGCACTGATTGTTCCTGTTCTTGTTCGTGGACTTATGGTACTTATGCTTATGCTGCTTTCAGGTGAGTTTCGTAGCCCTCTTTTTACGTGCTTTGGGGTGAAAAGTATACTGGTACTTTTAAACAGTTTTGTCGATTTCTATTTATGTTCAATATTGAGCCGGTACTTATAGAGTTACTGATGCCATGTGACGTGCTTGTTCTTAATTGTATGTGTGTGATTATGTGCTTGATGGACGTGCTTATTTCACGTGCTTTTTGTGTGTATTGGAGACTTGAGACTTTGGACTAAGGCATGTACCGTAAGACCAGACTTTGAGTACTTTGGGGACATTGAGTACGTTGGACTTGAGACTTGTGACTTTGAGTACTTTGGGTACGTACATTGAGTACCTTGGACTTGAGATTTGTGACTTTGAGACTTGGAGACTTGGACTTGAGACTTGAGTACTTTGACTTATGGCGTAACTCTGCTTACTGTATATTGAACAACTACTTGTTTTGTACTTAAAAAATCGACACAAAACTTATTTCTTTACTAGACTTTTTGATTAAAACCTACGAACTCACCAACCTTTGTGTTGACACGTTTTAGTATACTTTTTAGGTACTCAGACTATTCAGGGATAAAGACTTGCATGCTAGACCGGACTTCGGAGATTAATGCTCCTTTATTTACTGTCAGACTTTAAGGCTACATGCCTTAGACTATACCGTTTATGGACTTATTGTATTAAGCTGTTCTAGCATCATTATGGATTTGAACTCATGTTTTTGAGAATATATTCATTATATTCTATTTCATTTAGTAGTAACTATGTAATTTCATTCCGTGCTACCACTTATTAGTCCCAACTCAGATCTAGGCAATTATGTTAGCCTTCTGCATGATACCACTTATTAGTCCCAACTCAAGAGATGGTACTAACTGAAGACACCTCTATGTCAATGGTGAGATTTCTTTGCAATATAAACACTGAACTGGAGACGACCAGTTATAGTGAATATATACCAAGTCCTTAGTTAGATTACTTAACAGGTGACAATAAGGAAATGACAATGCAATAAGTAAATACAACAAAGTAAAAATGGTGAGACCAAGTTGTAATTTTCAAATGTATTTTATTTATTGATGCTAAATAAAATACAAAGTTGTTGCGGAACCAAGATAATACATAAATGTAAATGTCCTAACAACCTATGAAATACAAATGATCTATACTTGAAAATTCTCTTTAACAATCGAAACACTTAAAGTTGTGAAGTGTTCTCTTTTACGATTGAGAGAATATTGCACAAGTACACCAAGAATATTGCAAAAGTCTGAATATGCAAAATTATATTCTTGTTGTGCAAAGACCTCTATTACAGACAAAGTTGGCATTGGAATTCCAACTTTGTCATAAAGATATGGTTCACAACATTCAAGGAAACTAGGTGAGTTCCTTTGAAATGCTTAATAAGGTAAGTCAAAATGTTATTTTATCTAACCTGCTTTATGCACTTTTGTACTTTAATCATAGACAAATGATATTGTCTGTATAAAGCTGCATAAAGCAGAAAGGTCTTCCTCGTAAACAGTGTAAAGCATTGTAAAGGCTTTAGACTGATATTCTCCAGTTTCTATCTGTGTAGAATGCTAACTGGGCTTCGCTGCCATTGTCATTCTCTATCTTCCACTTGTTGTCTTCGACGTTAATTGGAATGTCTTCAGTTCTGATCAGATCTCAACTGGAGGAAGTCTTCAGTTGCATTAACTGTATGTTGCAACTAGGCTTCAATATATTTCTGGACTAATCTTCTGGTCTCCAGATACAACTGGAGACTGGCCAGTTTTAGTCGAAACTGTACCTAACACTCATCAGGTGTTTTTAACTGTTTCAGGTCAACTTCAAGTTGAGACTTTTGGTTGTGCACTTAGTAGGTTTACACTTTTGGACCGACGCTTAGAGCTAAACATTCCCATACATCATGCCATATAGAAGAGTTCTGGATGATTGAGCCTGAAATAGAATTTGCTGATATTGAGGTAATAATGCATGTATAATGTATTCCTTTCTTGAAGTTCCAAGAAGTGGATTTGGTATGACTAAATGATTTTGGAGAAATTTAATTATTGGTGAAGGCTTCACCTACCGCTTTGATCTATCGCTAGAGATATATGTAAATTTATCAACATTTTGAACACATTGACCTTACAACTTTTAAATACATATTCAATTATATATGCAGGATGATATGAGGTGTGCAGAGGAATACGTCAAGTTTCTATGCCGGTGGGTACTTCACCACTATCTTGATGCATGATGTGGAATATATAGTTGAGAAGTTTGATAAAAATGCTACGAGTCGGTTGATAATGGCTGCTTCAACAAACTTTTTATGTGTTTCATACACCGAAGCAGTGGCAATTCTCAAGGGTGCTGTTTCTAGAGGCCACAAGTTTGAAAATAAAGTAGAACGGGGAATTGATTTGGCATCTGCACATGAAACGTACGTACTGTTTTTGCTATAATTTGTTGGCTCTCATGTTCACAAATGTTTTATTTAGTGATTTTTATGTTTCACGTATCTTACGGTTTACATTTTGTAGATACTTGACAGAGACAATATTTGAGTCTCCGATGATTGTATACAACTATCCCAAAGAGATAAAAGCATTTTACATGAAACTTAACTCTGACAAAAAAATAGTAGCTGCTATAGATGTTCTTGTTCCAAAGGTAAAACAAAAGAATTGGTGGTCACTTTTTGCACATATGTTTTTGAGGTGTCATATACTCATATAGCAAAACTGTGAATAATTTGGTTGGTATTCTGTGTTATTTTAGGTCGGCAAACTAATTGGAGGAAGCCAAAGAGAAGAAAATTATAAGGTTATTGAAGAAAGTTCTCGAGCTTCAACGGGAGACTGGACACTGAGTAACCAACAGGAGACAAAACAGAAACTGGTCACTGGAGTGCTTCAGTGAAGAACTTCACTAACGGATGCCATTGGAGACTCTTTCCACTGGAGAAGTGTTACCACTTGTGGCTGAACTTGTCTGAAATGGGCTATCGCTGGTAGATTTAGAATGGCTTGTTCAGATGGCATTATTAGTTCAGAATCTTCTTTCAGTTCAGATAACCTCTTCAGTCCAGAAATGGGCTTTAACTCAGAATCTTCTTTTAGCTCAGAAACTCTTATCAGTTCAGAAGCTGACTTCAGTTCAAATGATTTCCTCAGTTCATTGGTTTCAGTTAGTTCGGTGAATCTGGTCATTTCCGCATCAGATCATTTTGCATCTATCTTTTTTCTATCTTTTCAATAGGGTGTATAATCCTTATATTACTGTATAGATCAGTGGCGGAGCCAGGATGTTCATCGTGGAGTTTCCATACTATTTTCATGATACTAATATGGGTAAAATTAAACTCCACCAGTCTAGGGTTGACATTTACCTTTAAAACTAAATAGATACATAAACATGGTACTAAAAATATAGTGTTTCATAAATATTGTGGGGTTCCTATGGCTACCATTGGCCACCACATAGCTCTGCCACTGGTATAGATATATCTTTATAAATTGCTGAAAAGGATGGATGTGACCAAATATATACATATTTCTGTAATGAAAGATAATGAGCTTAATTATGATAACAATGTTGGAATATGTGTTAGAGTGTGTGTGGGTGATGGGAGGTTGAAGGAAAAGTTAGAGAGAGAAAGTAACTTAGAGAGAAGGAAGTATAGAATTATGATTAAAGCATTTTTTACAATTTGTGTTATGGAGGGGTATTTGTACAAATCTCCTAATTAACACTAATACCCCTTCCATAGATAGAAATATTACAATTTTAACACCATTTATATTTTTAACAACCTTCATCTTGGTGTTGAATTGTAAATGTTGCATCGTCTTCGGTCTTTAAATAAACATGATGAGCCCATTTGTTGAAAATCTCCAATGATGAGCCCATTTGTTTAAAATCTCCATTGCAAGGTGTTGGGAGTATGGCACTTTGGAATTTGCAATTGAACTTGGTGGTCAGGGTAGGTTAATTCCATTGTGCTTTTTGTCTTTTTATTTATTTTTTTTATTTTTTAAAATAGGGACTGATCTTGGTAATCTTTTTGGTTTGTTTGCAGAGATGTCTTTTAAACAACTCATCGATAGGCAGCCCGCATTGTCTGGTGTCGTCTTTAGGCCGGTGGCTCTAGCTCCTTCAACTGTTCCTTTGGGTCTCTCATCTATTCCCCCAACTATAGCTCAGGAGGTGCCTGTCACTAGAAAGTCGCCTCAGGTGTCCACCCCTGCAACCCATGAGCCGGTGGAAGACATTGTTGATGTATCAGATGGCAATGGTAAAGACGTGGTAGAGGAGGTTGGATCCCAAAGTAACACCGTTGGTAGCCGTATGCGGAAAAGGAAGAGCATGCCAAAGAGTTTTGTTACTCATCGATCGAAGAAGTTGAAGACGAAGGTCAATAGGGTTGCTCTGCAGCCCACATGTAAGTCTTTATTACTTGCTCTCTTCCATTTCATTGTTCTGAGTTGACCTTTAGTATTTATTTTTTGTAGACTTCAACCCCCTCGAAGAGGTTCTGGATGCTTCCTCCTGTCATCGTGATTTGCAAAGCATTTCTCCTTCAAGATGGGTAAATGATTTGATGAATATGGAGGTCTCAAAGTTACACGATTTCTTCAACCGCTCCATCTTTTGCAGTGCCATTATTGGCAGTGCTATGGATTCAAGATTGCGGGAGACGCAGGGGAAGCTGGACCATCGAAGGAGCAGTATGAAGTGTTGATGGCGGAGAAGCTTCTCCTAGAAGCTAAGGTGGCTGATCTGGAGTTGGACTGTGGGGCTTTGCAATCTGAGCTAAGCACTACGAGGACTGATGCTCAGAGGGTTATTGGGAAGAAAGAGAGAGAGGTTAAGTCTTTGGGCAATCAGGTGCGTGAGAAGGATGGCCTAGTGAAGGAGGCACAAGATGCACTTGTAGAGAAGTCGAGGAAGTATGGAAGATTGATTGTTGAAGTCATTCCCCGTGTATGCAAGTCTTTCATCAATGGTCTTGAGGTTGGCGAGCTGCTGTCGAAGGTCTATAATTTGAACAGAATTGATGCAGAAGCGGGATTGATGCGTGCTCTAGCTTCGGACGGAATGATCAATCTAGAGGTCACAGTATCCCGGAAGACACAGCTGTTCGTCTTGATTCCGCACTTGATGATCTTGCCAGTGTTGACTCTCCATCTGGTCTTCTGCAGATTGCTCCTTCCTTTCTTCAAGTATTTGTGATTGATCTTTGATAATCGCCGGTGAACAATTTGAACAATCTTTATGTAACTTTTTTAAACAATCTCTTTTTCAGTGCCCTGTGTGCCATGGAACCATTTGAACAATAACTCCATCTTGCCTCCCTTTGTTTTGGGGGAGGTTATTGTACATACTTTTGGTACCTGCAATTATAACTTAACCTACCCTTAACTTCATCATGTGTAATGAGTCTGTCTTTGATTGTTTTTTGGTCGTTCCCTTTGTATTCGGGAGGCTCTCTATGCTTCGTGAATGTCTTAATGAGCGTCCTCTTGAACATTTACATAGAGTCTTTTCATTTATTTACGCACGTTGTATTTTAGTTTTTTTATCGATCTTTTAAAATTTTGTTGAAAGCTTTATTTTATTGCAAAAATAATTGGCCGGAGGACATTACATAGTAAGGTTCCTAGCTGCTAGCTTCTTTCTTTGGTACTTATCCGGGTAGCTAATCCGGGCTTGTCCCTTTTGTCTTTTTAGGGAGTTTACCTTCTGATGGAGGTCTCTATGGGCCTCCGTCTTTCTCCCTGAACCTTTGAATTTGTTGCTTTTCTTGGCTTCTTTATTCTATCTGCGTGTCCTTCATTCGAACGATGATGTTCCTGCGGACTGCATCTCCATGGAGTGCTCTCTACTTTCGTTATCTGAAGGGCTCCGTCAGTTCCCGTGTCTCGTTCGTTTGTTTGTTAGGTTGGATGATAATGACGTTATCCCTACTTCGCATTGGAATTTTATTTGTGAGTGGATCGTTGATGCTACGATCCCGAACTGTCGCATTGCTTCTCTTCCAAGGATTGCGTTATTTCAAGAGTTTTTTGTGACGACTAGAAACATAATTTTTTCTGTCTTCCAGTTCGTGTATTCTCCGATTGTAACTTCTGTGCAAAGCTCCCCGACGGGCCACGTTCGTTCTCCTGCGAATCCTACCAGTGGCCTATCGACTTTGCGCAACTTTTCTCTGATGCTCCTTGATAATTTGGATAAGTACTTTTCATAGAGAATATCACATTCACTGGCACTATGATATTCACAGTAATTTCTACAGCTGTTCGTATCGTGTCCATGGTCTCTATGATATTCACAGTATTTCTCCATGTTTTTCTTTTTTGTTATGAGTTTGTTTGAGGTCAGGAAGGTTGAAGTGATTCGCTCTGTGAGGAGAATTTGCTTCAGGGTCTTGGTGAGATTAGATAAGATATCGATCCCGCTATCTATCTCTATTCAACCCCATTGGTTGTCTTCTCGTCCGTATCGAGAAAATCTTCCATTCCCTCCGTATTCCTTTCGCTTTCTTCCTGAAGAGAAGTCAACGCTTGTTGTTTCCCTGGCATCCAACCAGATGTGGGCTTTGCTCGTTAACCCGTCATAAGTTTCAGGTTGATCATTGCTCAGATGTTTGATGAGCTCTACTGTACGCAGTCCATGTATGAGTCCTGAAATCCTTTGGCTCTATGTGAGTCCCCGTACTTGTTGTGTTTCCTTGGTGTACCTTACGATGAAATCTCTTGTTTTTTCATTCTCTCTTTGTTTGATGTTGTGCACAGTCATGTGGGTCTTCTTGTGCTTTTTTTTCATATTGAACTGTGACTTGAATTTATTCTTGAGTGTTTCGAAATTATCTATGCTAGTTCTTGGTAGCCCATCAATCCATTCTCGTGCGTCGTCTGTTAGCGAGTACGACAATGTGTCATAACACGATTTCTTGCCTGAATTCGAGCTTAACAATGGTGGATTTTTGTAGTGTGTGTAGTGTGTGTGTTCTTGGTGTAAGTGTGTGAGTTGAGAGAGAAAGTGTATGTGTTGAAAGTCTGATTTGATTAAATGTGAAAATGGAATGGGAAAAAAGGTTATGATTATCTAAGGTATGAGGGTATTTATACCTAAATACACAAATATGTTAATTATCACAATTAGCCCCTCAACCTTAGCAATCATTCACCTATGACCTAACTACAAGTAAATCCACTCATTTATATTACAATTTATCACTATTTTTAAATTTCTAACATTCTCCCCCTTAATGATATATTGTAATAAATGAAGTACGTGTTATGTTGTCTTGTAAGAATGAATTTGATGAAAATTAGGTTAAATAGAAAATTAGGTCAAATTAGGTTAAATAGAAAATTAGGTCAAATTAGGTTAAAATTAGGGTTAGCTTAATTAGTTTGCATTTTAATTTTTCATTAAATTTAAATATCCAAAAATATTTTCTTTTATTGTTTTCTAGAAGTAAGACTAGATTGTTTGCATTTAGGTTAGTTGAGATTTCATTTTGTTTTAGAAATTACTAATCGTTTTCGTGTTTCTTTGTTCTTTTTCATTCATGTTTCTTTTTCTTTATTTTTTGTTTAGTTATTTCAGTCAAGATGGGTACCATGCATTGGAAGAAATCTGAAGAAGGTGACTCGGAGATGGAAGAAGAAGTGAAAAGGGAGAAAAACTTGAGAATCCTACGTGCAGCACAAGCCGGCGCCGCTGCGCCGCTGGACACTCAGACCAGCGCCGCTGGTGAAATGCCAGTGCCGCTAGAACGGTACGAACTGTCCAAAAACCCTAAATTAGACTTTGTTCCTTCTTTTAGGTCAGCTGATTTCAGGTTCGGAACTAAGAACTATGATTAGGACGTCTCGATACGTTTCATTCCGGGAGAAAAAAGGGCAAAAAGGAACTAAAGAGATCCAACCAGCTCCACCGGAATCACACCAGCACCGCCAATGGAGCCCCGTATCTTTGAAGATGTTCCTAGTCTTCATCCGAAGCCGAAAGCAAAACCTCCAGAAATATTAATACGTCAAGAATAGCTGATGGAAGAGATTGAGGATTTCGATCAGAAGGATTACACAGAATGGGAAAACGCATGGGAAGAGTCCATGAAACTCCATTGGAAATTCATCAACTCAATGAACGAAATTGTGGACACATCAGAGAAGGGTCGTTCAAGGAAAGAATTTACGAGAAGTTTACATATGATCTCTATGTTGCGAAAGCTGTAGATGTTCAGAGCTTACTACAAAAGCAGGCAGGCACAGTACGGAAAAGGATCGAAGGGAAATTGAAAGAGTTGGTCGAAAAATTGACAAATATGAGGTTAAATGGAGATGATCAAGCTAAATGGATACCGAAAGAAGCAGAATTACATTCTACCCTCAGTCATGTTAAGTGGTCAATGGAAAGCTTCAGGAGACTTAAGGAGAGAGTTTATGAGGTTAGAAAGTCGATTTGCGAAGTCATCATGTTACATCAGTGCCGGTAGACTTCCACCAGCGCCGCTGATAGCCTTCCAGGTGAACACCAGCGCCGCTGGAGATGAGTCAGGACATCACCAGCGTCGCTGGATGTCAACCAGCGCCGCTGGGCATTCGTGACAGAAAACTAGGGAGCCAGTTTTGATCGGAACGAGAGGAAAAATGGTCCACTTCTCGAAACCAGAACCGAACAAAGAATGGAATGATTATAGTCAAGAACTACTAGGAAAATTGATGGTCAAATGTCAAATGGACGAGATTGGAAGTGTACTAGCCATGCTCGATTCAGGATCCAACGTCAACATCATGCCAAGAACTTTACACGACCACTTGAATCTCAAAGGGGGAAACCAAAGAGAGATGAAGCTGGAAAGTATTAGTGATGTCTCGCTGTGTAAAGGAATATAACAGGAAGGGGTCAGAATTATGATAGAGGGATTAAGCTTCGAAGTTACATTCATAGTCTTAGAGCTTTCTCGTCATCACGGACTAAGCTTGATTTTGGGAAGACCATTTTTATGTTCAGCAAAGGCAATAATGGATTTTGACAGAGGAGAAATTATTCTAAGAAAAGGGACAGAGAGCATTTTGTTGAAAAGAGATATGGGAGAAGAAGGAGTAGGCATTAAATGCTATCGTATTGAGGTAAAGGAAGATGATTTGGAAGAATTTATGACAAGGAGTATTTGGACACCAGACGCTGAAAGCGAAGATGAATGACAAGGAGTCTGCCAAATCAACTGTGGACACTTCCATTATCTTCTTATTCAAGCAAGAGAGAAATGACACCCTGGAAAACGCTTGGCAACGTATGATTAGATTGTTGGGGGAGTTTCCTCCTGACACGTTTTGGACAGATGACGTAATTGATTGTTTTAACTTCGGGGTAGGAGATTTGGAACAATACTTCTTAGACGAGGCAGCGGGAGGAGATTTCTTAATCATGTCGGTAGAGGAACAATTAGATATCTTAAACGAAGAAAGATAATGGAAAATTGGTTTAGAAGAAAGGGAAGAAGTTGACAAGGAACTCCAACCCATATTTGCCATAAAGAAATTTGAGCAAAGAGGAAAAGAAAGGATGGGCGAAGCATGGAAGAGGATGGAAAAACTTGTCGAAAGGTGTCTGCCGGGAGTAATAGATAATGTCACTAAAGTAGAGGCTTTTTACATCGGACTATTCTTGGAGGAAAAAGGAAGAATTAGAGAAAGCTCAAATAAATGTGTACGACTCGTCTCCCGAAGAATTCATCGCAGCAGTAGAAAAATTGACATTAAAAGAAGAAGCCGAATTGTACAAGAAGGCGAAAACCAAAACTAAAACAGAGCAACCAGCGCCGCTGGTCTCCCACTTGGAGACAACCAGCGCTGATGGACTACAACCAGCGCCGCTGGTACGCCTACAGGCGAAAACCAGCGCCGCTGGTACCCTACAGGACACCTACCAGCTCCGCTTGGACACCACCAGCGCCGTTGATACCCCCCGCAGCTCCGATTTTTGTGAAACTAAGCCCGTCTTCAACCTAATCGACCCTGGACTTCATACACGGATCGATATGGAGGTGAATGAAGTTATTGAAGCGAGAAGGAACTCAGAAAACTCGGAGGAGGAGAAAGGAATTAACGTCAAGGAAGCTATAAGTCACTTCAAACATTCACCAACGGGTGCTGGCCCTAGGCCTAACCCGTACTCCTCAACCTAGTTCCTAGACCTAGTCCGGCTGAGGACTCGTTAAACTTAGCGCTTCTTGGGAGGCAACCCAAGCAGTAATTTTTATTTTTATTTTTATTTTTCATTTTTAGGAAATTGTGACTAATTTTTGTTTTAAATTTTATCATTTGTGATATTTTATGAAAATGTTATGAGTATCACAGATGCAAGCTTTCGAAGATTGAAGAAGCAAGTAACTTATTGCAATCGTATTTTATGTTTTCATTTTTCATTTTTGTTTTAGATCGTATTTTCCATTTTGATAAATTGATCGAAGTGTGCATAAGTATATTGCTTTGTAGTCTGAAGGAAACCATGTACTTGGCCAAAAGCTAAGTGTAGGGGAGTTCGAGCATCAAATCGCTGAAGAAATCAGATTTCGGAACATGTACAGGAGCCACGAGCGCCGCTAGTCAAGAATCAGCACCGTTGGGACTGCATCAGGGCAGCCCAGCGCCGCTGGCATCACCACCAGCGTCGCTGGACCTGCACCTGTGCAGCTCCAGCGCCGCTACTCTCCACCCAGCGCCGCTGCATGCTCAGCAACAACCACTAGCGTCGCTGATCACCAACAGTACTGCTTTTCACCCCATCAGCGTCTTTTATAAACTCTGTTTTGCACACCAGATCACCAAAAATACAAAAAAAAAAAATCAGAAAACCCAAAAGTCCAAAAAAAAAAAATTTCATAAAATACCAAAAAGAAAAGAAGATGGAGAAGCAACCATGGATCGCCATCAAATGGAGACGATTGAAGTTATCAGAAGCTCATCATGTTCAAGTCGCTCCACAAAATGCCATCTTCAAACAATAATCATGCAATTTCAGACCCGGGAGGTTTCGTTAATCCTTTTACTCCTAAGTTTTACATGTTTTTCCTATTACCCTTTCTTATGTATGTCTAGTACAACGAGGGCGTTGTACAGCTTAAGTGTGGGGGGATGGAATAGGAAAAATCCTTGGTCAAATTCTTTGATTATAAACAAGTTTTCTACTTCTTCCGTCCCATATTAAATGTCCAATTTTGACTTGTTAAGTCTTCTGCTTTATAATTTGACCGTAAAAATACTTGTCTATATTATATAACACTTCATATAAAATATATGGACAGATTGAGTTATCAATGTACTTTTCATTGATGTAACTTTCGTCAACTATTATATAACACAAAAATAGATATTTATAGTCAAAGTTGCAAGCAGAAGTCTTGACAAGTCAAAATTGGACATTTAATATGGAACGGAGGGAGTACTACATATTTCATGCAAATCTTAAGTTTTAAGTGTCTGAAAACTAATTTGAGAATATAAGCTTTGTAAGTAGACAAAAGATGACGATAATTAAGCAACATTAGCTTGGTAGGTTGAACGGTTAGTTAGAATTGGTAGCTTCACTATAGATTTGTGGCTGTTCATGCTTCCAACTGGATTAGAGCTTAGACTGAAACTGTATGCGATTACGTTTGCCATAGCACACTTAACCGGACTTTAATATACCTAGCAATTTAGAGCTATCTAGTCATTAGCATAGGTATATTAATTGGACTTAATATACTTGCTTGTGTAGGAAATAATTTAGATGTATGGTTTACCTTAAATCTTACACTATTTAATGAGAATTAGTTGCATGCGGAGTAGGATTATGAGTCATCTGGGATCTCTGATAATGTATATTGCATGAATAATGTAGTAAATCTTGTATGACTGCTATTGTATCTAGCTACCAAACATGACTGTAGTGTAGGAGTATATCTAAGTAGTGACTCACAAGTACACACACTTTTGAAATATAAATGTCTTGCTAGTAGCTAGTAGTTCTGATTGCTATACAAACTTGAATTAAGTGCTTAACTAGTCTGCAATAGGTAGTAAGATTGAACTGTAAGACATGTGAAAGTATAGAATTGTTTTAAAGGTATTAACACAAATAAAAAGTTAACTTTTAGTTTTGATTGACTGATTATCTAACCTCTAGCTATAGCTTACTGATTTTGTCTAAAGCTTTCTCAAATCATTTTGCATGACTATACTTTCAAATGAATTAGATATAGTACAATACTTTAACACTTAAAATGTCCACTCATCAATTGTTTTATTTTTGTTGGACTATTTGCTTGAGGACAAGCAAAAGCTTAAGTGTGGGGGTATAAGATGAGCGTCCATTTTGTGATAAAAACCCCTAAAGAAAGGCTTCATTTCTATGCTTAAATGAGTTATTATTCCGGAATTATTGGTACTTAATGAATGATGTGATGATGCAGGTTCCCGGAAGATGCGAGATAGGGTAAATGACATCATGTGACTCAAGAAGGAAGCCTATGAAGTTACAAGACACAAGGAAGTGGTTCAGGAGCCAAACGAAGACATAAGTGCAAGACAACAACCACCAGCGGTCGCTGGCCACCTAACCAGCGCCTCTGGTACTCACCAGCGTCCGCTCCCCAGCCAACCAGCGCCGCTTCTCGTTCACCAACGGCCGCTCCTCGACCAACCAGCGCCGCTAGCCCAAGGAAGCCTAGGACCAGAGCCGCTGGTCAGCCAATCAGCGCCGCTAGTTGGCCCAGATCTGAAACCAACTTTAACACCTATTTAAGTCGAACTAACCCTCATAACCCTAAGAGAGAGCCGATTCAGCAGCCCTAGCCGCCCAGGAATAACCCTAGATCAAAATTGCAGATTCCAAGAAGGTTTTGGAGCATCTAAACACTTTCCGATCTTCACTCTTGGTCTAGATCTTTCATCTTTATTTACTCTTTGTTATTGAACTATGTCTTTTATCTTCTCAGGCTTTGTTGTTCCATTAATAATGCTAGGCTAGTAGGCTGAACACTTGTTTGGATCAATGTGATCATGTAGATGCTTATTGTTTAACTGTGTTTGTTTAGATTCTGTTAGAGTGTGCTTTACTGTTGATCGTAGATCCATGTTTATTAGTAATTCATGTTGCTGTTGGTTTTATATCTGAACATATTAGTTTAATTCTAATGGTTGTCTATGATCATGCACTAGGACTAATATGCTAGGACAGAAAACAACTAGTCGGTCTATAACTAGAAGTAAAATGTGATTCACTTGTAACCGAGGGATCCAGAACCATAGTAACTAGGATGAATTGAACATAAAGCTTAACAATACCAGAAACGATCCTTTGACATGGAAACGAGCACTGTGGTCACCGGAGGGAATTATATCTGGTCATGGCTTAAGAGCTAGGTAATTAAAAGATGAATTAGTAACACAGACTTTAGGTCATAATGCTTAAAACAATGAATCTAGCGAGAATTTGTTTTAATGTGTAGTGTGAGTCTAGCGATAGCACTACTAACTAGGTAAAGTGAATCTAACGAGAATCTGAATCGTGATTAAGTTTCCAACAGGCTAACAAACTAGTAAGATAGTATTTGGTTGTACCATGAGATCGGAGATGCCAAACAAGTATTTTAATTTAATTACTGTTATTTGCTTTTTCCAAACTATTTTCAGATTAGCCTCTCGCTGCAAAGCGCGTGGTTAGATTTTATTTATTTTACTGTCAAAAGTATTAGTTTATTAGGAGTTAGTGACAAACCCCCAAACAAAGTAGAATTACGCGTACTACTAGATTAGGTAACGCAACGTGTCCCTGCGAACGATCATGTAACTTACCACTAGGCTATATTGCATTGACCGGGTTCTCTGCTCGTTAAAGTGTGTGTTAGTTTAGATAGTTACTTGTACAACATAAATTTAAAGACAAGATTAAAACACCATCATCAATCACCCAATTACATTTCTAGTTGATTTAAACGTCACGTTACGTCATATACCGACTTAATACCGTAATAAAATCTCGACTAGTATAATACACGTCATAAAATTGCCAGATAGCGTTTAAGTCATTTCATTATCCAAGAATAAATTAAAATAGCTCACGTCAAGTCAACGTGTGGCTTTGAATAAAATTTCACTTAATTGTGAAGTCAAATGACATTTAATCACGTTTAGTCACGTTTAATACGAGACAAAAATCACGAATGTTACATAATGGGCAAATTAGTTCTAAAGGTACCATACTTGAAAAATTTTTTTATTAGAAGTACAAACCAAAATCTCCTTCTAATTTAATCAAAAGGTGTGTAAATTACGCCTAAAGTAGTGACTAAAACCACCATCGTGTTTTAGAAATGTTGTTTTGTGTGTGTTTACGCCAACTCATCAGTTTGACCATTGACTTTTTTACCATGTATGCATTTCCTTGTCATTTTTTATTATAATGTGGTAATAAAACTTAATACTAACAATAATTAATTTGAGATATTCTAAAACAAAATTCACATCCAAATGGGTGGAGATGCGATCATTGCCATTTTACTTCCTCACCATTTTTCTTTATTCTTTTACTTTAAAGATCCTCATCCGTAACTTTAAAACAATGATTTAGATATAAATGTAGATGCAGATTCGTTGTGACAATCCCAACATAGATTTGATTATCGTTTATGTTTTAGGAACTATGTTTGTAATCTTTTAAATAAGAACTTCTGTTGGTATTTAATGATTACAGTTGAACTTCAATATTATATCTGTTTGTGTTTTGTACTGTGTTTGTGTGTTATATATTGTTTTGCAGGTACAAGAACATAGAATCAAGGTTTATAAGTGTCGTAGAATACTTAAACGATGATTGGATGTTATGTATAAGCCAAACGAAGTCAAACAAAGGACCAAAGGCACGTCCCTCGTGCTGACGTCATCAGTACATGGGATTACCCTCGTGCTGACGTCAGCACGAGGTAGACTGGTTGTTGTTTATTTCGAGCTTAATCCATTCTAGTATAAATATAAACCTAATCTACGAAATTAGGTAGATCTTTTTAGGGAATTGTTCACGAATTTACAAATTAAAGCTACTTGTTGTTTGTGTGACGTCCTACACGAACCATAAGCTTCGCGCATCACCTTAGGTTGATTAAATACTTGTTAATTGACAAAAGGCAATAGCAATCTAGTTATCTCAAGAGGATTCCGCACTCTAGATATAACGAATCACATATTATTACGATCCACGCAACAATAGGGTACCTTACAAGTGTTATCAGAGCCCTAAGGTTGATTACCATAAGGTGTAAGATCGTTTGATTTGCTATTGATTGCAAATTCGTTTCAAAATTCGTGATTTTCAGCTAGTTCGTGCTCTTCTTCATGTGACACTTCGTGCTTACGTCAGCACGAAGTAGACTCTGCTTTGTGCTTACGTCATCACCTACTTCGTGCCTGTACTTCGTGTCACGTGATAGTCGTATGACTTCGTGTAGAACCTCGTGTCACGTGTCCTTCGTGTGACCAGTCTGCCGAACCATATTACATAGTAACTTTTTTCGATTCTCGAAATGACTACTATTCCAGCTGCCGCAAATTCACCAAATGCCCTACTCATCAGCCAGATGATCATGCACGATCATGAGGTTGGTCGGGGTAATACACATGGTTTTGAAGACCACATTCATCTCACTGATATGGACATGTGGCTTGTGATAACTCATGGTTTTGATTGGCCTTCTTATGAGAAGAATGGAGTGATCGGTAGGTATACTTATGCTGATATGCCGATTGAAGAACGAAAAAGATACGCAATTGAAGGAAAGGCCTTGTCCACTCTTACTATGGCCTTACCTCAAGATAGTGTACACTTGTTCAAGAAATACACTACTTCAAAGGACTTATGGGATGCTCTTGAAAGATATTGTGAAGGCGATGCAACGTTGAAGAAAAATCATATCAAACTTCTGAAGCCCCAATATGAAGCTTTCAATGGACTGAAAGGAGAATCTCTTGATGAGATTATTACTCGATTCATTCATTTGACTACTGAGTTGTCATATTTTGAGGTTGTTTATCCTCAAACTGAGCTAGTTGATAAGTTTTTGGACTCACTACCTAAGACATGGACTGATTATGTTCATCAACTTCAAGATGATCAAGAATATAGCTCATGGGATTTTGAAAAGGTGGTCTCCAAGCTTAAGAACAGAGATATGAAGAGAAGAATTAAAGATACACACTCGGATTTCACTCAAGATCCGTCATTGTATCATGCTAAGTCTGTTCATTTAGCAAGTTCTAGCTCGGGGAACAATGTATTTCTAAGTGGTGCTGAAGCTATACCAATAGTAGATGCTGAAGGTCTTGCTGGATATGTTGCTTATGACAATGAAAATACGAATGTCAAGAGCAATGTACAATCTTTTCACTCTATGCCAATGAGTATGAGTTCTGCAGAAGGTAGAATGAGTGTTTACTCAGCCTTTTGTAATGCTCATGAAGCATTTATCGGAGGAAAGATTACTGATCCTACAGTGATTGATGAGGATTACAATCAGATAGATCCTGATGATTTAGAAGAAATGGATCTATAATGGCAGCTAGCTATGCTCACTATTAAGGTCAGAAGATTCACTCAGAGAACTGGGAGACCTATAGGAAATGACACTAAAGGCTTTGACAAATCCAAGGTGAAATGTTTCAATTGCGATGGATTTGGTCATTTTGCACGAGAGTGTCAACGACCTAAGAGGATTGATAATACCGTTGTTGGTCGTCAAAATTACAATCAAGGCGGTATTACTCCAAGTAATCAGAAAACTCAAGCAATGATTACATTTCCTGCTACTCCATAACAGCCAACTTCGTCACCTATTGGAGTCAAAGGCCGTTGTTGTTCAGAATTCGGATGGTACTTATCAATGGGATACACAATCTGATGATACCTCGAATCATGCCTACATGGTAGAATTATATGATGAGGTAGCTGCAACAATTGATTATGCTGTATACTCGGGTGAAGAAAGTGCATTTGAGATAGTTAACCAGAATGTACGTAATGTTTCTGAGACTATGAGATCTGAGAGTGAACCCATGACAGCTGTGAAAGCACCTGAAGAAATGGAAGAGTCATCTATACCTGTTGATAACATTTCCAAGAAGAGCATTGAAGATCAAATGAAGAACTTCATGATACCTGAAGGTATGAAAACTGAAGACTTTGTTGCATACATGGCAGATTGCAAGGTTGCAAGTATCTTGTTCTTTACTTTCTATTGTTGATGTATGTAAAATGGTGTCAGATTTGAAACATGAGGTGTTAAGACTTAAAGAAGAATTAACTAGTTTAACTACTGAAAATGTTATCCTTAAGAAAGAAAGTAATGTGTCTAAAGATTCCGATTTACTTCTACAAGGTCACCAATAAACTGATTTAGATTTTAATCCTGATGAAATAATATACTATACTTTGAAAGACTGTGATACAGTTTTCTATGATAGAGAAGTATCTATAACTAGGATTAAACCTAAGTCAATGATAAATAAAGTTTGGTGTGTGGAAAATAAAGAAGAATGGTTAGCTGAACAAATTCCATATAAAGATAGACATTATGCTTCTTTTAAACCAGCAAGAACTATGGAAGAAGCAATACAGACGCTTGATACCATAATTGAAATGAAGGAGTATGGAATACCAATCCCTAAAATAGAGTATGGTCAATCTAGAAAACAACAAGTAAAGAAGTGTTTACTTGTCGTGAGAGAGGTCATATAGCTATTGAATATCCAAATAAGAAGGTCAAGAATGCTAACAATGACAGTCAAGTCAAGTCAAAGGATGTTGGTGATATTCCTAATACTAAAGGGAAGGATAAATTAGTTAAACAAGTAGCTTCACCACAGTTTATGAGTGCATATAGAAGAGACTATTATGAGGGGTATGCTTAAAGACATCCTGATAATAAAAATGCACAAAATTATGTTAAGTTACTTAAATCATTATCATATGGTGAGTCTGATGTGATAGATCAAGGGATTTATTTAAATATATCTAAGATACCAAAACGACAGGGACCTTTACAGAATACTACTTCTATGGTGAGTCGTTCTCATACACCTCAAAGGAGTAATTCACCAAGGAAGATGGCTCAACAAAATCGATCACCTCCTTCTAGAATTAATAATTCGTCTAAATTCTATGATCGATTAGGGAGTCAACCTAGATTTGGTACTCACTCACCAAGGAATGTCCTCCAAAGACTCATTTCACTTCACCTAAGAAACAGTCTGCGACACCATCTTCTTCCAAGGCTCCATTACAGAACGATGGATATTGGACTGAATTAATCATTAGAGATGAATTCGGAAAACCTAAACCTCAAAAGGTTTGGGTTCCCCTCAGAAACTAACCATCTTATTGTCTGATGTGCAGGAAGAACCAAGGAAGCCTATCAGTCTTTGGTATGTTGACAGTGGATGCTCTCGGCACATGACAGGGGACAAGAATGAGTTGTCCAATTATGAAGATTTAAATGGTTCTTATGTTAGTTTCGCAGGTCCCAAGGGCGGCAACATCTCTGGCCAAGGTGATGTTGTCAATGGGAAGATTACGCTGGAGAAAGTCAATTATGTGGAACAATTAGCACATAATCTATCGAGTGTTTCTCAGATTTGTGACAAGGTTAACAATGTCTATTTTACTGAGAAAGAAGCACTTATTTTGAAACCAGGATATGTTATTCCTGAAGATTGGATCCTGCTAAAAGCTCCTAGGAAGAGAGACATCTATGGCCTTGTGTTAGGTGTTGATGATCTAAAGGAGTCTGTTTGCTTGTTATTGAAAGCAAACGAATCTGAATCTTTACTATGACATAGAAGAATGGGACATATCAATTTTCGAAAGATGAATGACATTGTCAAACATGGTTTGGTTGACGGCGTTCCCAATAAACGGTTTGGAATGGAAGACAAATGTGTACCTTGTCTGAAAGGTAAACAGTAAAAGTCTGCACATAAACCGAAATAAGAAAATTCTATTGCCAGCCCATTTGAGCTACTTCACATGGATTTATTTGGTCCAGTGAATGTAAGAAGTATCGGTGGGATGTATTACTATTTGGTGGTTATTGATAACTACTCGAGATTCTCATGGGTATTGTTTCTTAAATCGAAAGATGAAACTCCACAGATATTGATAAATTTCTTTGTCAAACTGAAAATATTTATCGAGTTCGCGTTTAGAGAATCAGGAGTGATAACAGAGCTGAATTTAAGAATAATGTGATGAATGTCTTTTGTTTGTCAAAGGGAATCCAACATCAATACAGTTCGCCATATGAACCACAGCAAAATGGAGTTGCTGAAAGAAAGAATAGAACTCTAATCGAGACAGCCAGAACTATGCTTGCAGATTCAGGGCTTCCTACTATGTTTTGGGGGGAGACAGTGAATACAGCTTGTCATATTATAAATTGGGTTACTGTAGTTAAGCGTCATAACAAGACATGCTATGAGCTTCTACATAAAAAGAAACCGAATTTACAGAATATTGAACCATTTGGTGTACCGTGTACTTTCTTGAAATATCTACCTCAGTCAAAGTTTGATCCAAAGGTTGACGAGGGATTTTTCATGGGTTATATACCGGGAACATCAATTCGATGGGTTTATAACAAGCAGATAGGCAAAGTTGACTTGGGTACAAATGTCAAGATTGTCAGTCATAAGCCCGCTATTCATTCTGGAACTGGCAAAAAAATTCGATTATGATAGTGTGTTTAGTTCACTACACGGTCCTGCTTTTTATTCAGATCCTGAGACAGATGATGTAATTATTTTAAGAGATCACATGGATAATACTCCTACATCTCCGCCTACTCGAAATGTCGATACTACTCCAACCAAGTTCAGTCTACTACTGTTGTTGGTGAAAGTGGTAAAGACAAGAATAAGCCAATAGATTTTGATGATAGTTAACCCGAGAACACTACACCACTTACTCTGTCAAAGGTTTCACTGCCTGATGATGATCCTATTTCTGAAGAATCGGAAGATGATTTTAGCTCTCTTGAGTGTCAGATTAAAACCAATTTAGGAGAACGTCTTAATGTTGACTCGGTTCCTCAATATCGAGTTAATAAGGATCATCCTGGTAATGCTACAAAACCTGTTCGAACTAGAAATCAGTAGAATAAGGAACTGACTAGTTTGTTTTGTGAAGTGAAAGACATTGGATTGATAACTGAGTGTTTATATTCTGGTTTCATTTCACAAGTAGAACCTAAGAATGTTAAGGCACCACTTCAAGATCCATGTTGGGTTGAAGCTATGCAAGAAGAATTGCTCAATTTGAAAAACTTGGAGTTTGGGAGTTAGTAGATGTGCCTAGAGGTAAAGAACCGATTGGAACTTGTTGAGTATATAAATGCAAATGAGATGACAAAGAGGTTGTTACCAGAAAGAGGTTGTTGGGTATATAAATTCACAACGAGAAGGATATGACTATAACAAAACTTTTGCGCCAGTTGCTAGGATTGAGTCTATAAGGTTATTTTTAGCCTATGCTAGTTTCAAAGGTATAAAGGTGTATCAGTTAGATGTTAAGAGTGCCTTCTTATACGGTGAAGTTAAAGAAGAAGTATATGTTCACCAACCACCGGGGTTTGAAGATCCGAACTATCCAAGAAGAGCATATCGACTGTATAAGGCTCTTTATGGATTGCATCAAGCACCTAGAGTGTGGTATGAAAAGTTGTCGACACATTTGTTGACAAATGGTTTTACCAGAGGATCGATAGACAGCACATTGTTTATCAAGTGGATGAAGCGAGATTATCTAATTGTACAAGTTTATGTGGATGATATCATTTTTGGTTCATCTAATATAAAGATGTGCAAAGAGTTTGAAATGAGCATGAAAAACGAATTTGAAATGAGTGCTGTGGGGGAACTTCAATTTTTCCCGTACTGCAAGTTGATCAAAGGAAAGATGGATTCTTTATTCACCAGTCTAAGTATGTCGATGACATCTTGGAGAGGTTTCAAATGTTAGAATCCAAGACATAGGGTACTCCTATTCAGCAGAATCATGGCTTAGGAGTTCTTAATCCTAAAGATGAACTTCTGGATGTAACTTATTATCGTGCTATCATTGGCTCATTAATGTATCTGACTGCTTCGCGTCCAGATATTATGTTCGCTGTTTGTCTTTGCGCTAGATTTCAAGCTAGTCCGAAAGAGTCACATTTGGTTGCAGCAAAACGTATTCTACGTTTTTTTCATAAAGGAAACCAAGGGCTTGGTCTATGGTATCCTATGGGAGGAACGTTTGATTTTGTTGCATATACTGATTCGGATTTTGGCGGTTATAACAATGACAAAAATTCTACGACTGGTGGTTGTCAGTTTTTAGGAGGAAGATTAGTATCACGGCAATGCAAGAAGCAGACATGTGTTGCTCAGTCATCATGTGAGGCAGAGTATATGGCTGTTGGTAGATGTTGTTCCTAGGTATTATGGATTCAGCAACAACTTCGTGACTACGGAATGGCAGGACAAGGTGCTCGCGTGTTCGTTAAGGAACATAATGCTGTGATTGATCTCAGCATTACACAGTTGGGATGCACACCAGAGTTTCACGGTGTCCTTCAGTATTTAGCACGCTCTCATATTCGCTTTGCAATGACCGAGAATCCTCCGTTGGAAATAAGTCTCATTACTGAATTCTGGAACTCAGCCAGATTGGTGCAAGTTGGTGATCATACTATGATTCGCACTACTGTTGCTGGATGTAACAATCAGTTTACTGTTGGAGACTTCAGGACTATTTTGGACTTAGGTACTGATGATATGGAGCAAGGTCCTTTTGAGTTTGAAGAAAGCTTTTGTGACGGTGCTCTCAGGCGTATGGGATATGTTGGTGATATTACTCATCCTTATCACAAGAATCGTCTTCTAGGCAAATGGAGATTGCTTGCCTACTACTTATAGAGGTCCCTTAGTCATCGGAGTGCAGGTCGTGATCAATTGAACATTTTCACTGCTTCTCAGATGGTTGCTCTTGTGCTGAACAAGCCCTACAGCTTTTCTCAGTACATATATGATAATTTCGTTAAGCAGTTGAGAGCTTTTGGAAACGATAAGAAATTCTTCCTGTTTCCAAGATTTGTGATGATAATCATTCGGCACAAAATAGTAGATTTACCGTTTGATGGTCCTACTTTCAATTTGGGTCATTTGACTCACAAGGTGTTTATTGAGAGTATGAAACGCTTTGCAGGTCATGGTGTTCCTGATAATGTTGCCAATCCACCACTGTTCGGACATCTTATCAGTCCTAACTATGTAGCTCCCAGACAAGGTTAGGAAGATGAAGAACCTATTGTTGTTGCTGATGATGATGATGATCAGGCTCAAGAAAATCCTGAAGAAGAGCGAGCTGATCAATTTGAGGGACTCAATGATGTTCCTCTATATGGTGATGATCTGGAAAATGATCCAGATATGGATTCTCTTATGCAGGATGTTGATGATCCCGCAAATCTGGTGCCACCAACTTCTGGAATTTCTATTTCTACCTCTGCTCCAGTTGGTGATGTTGTTGGTCCTTCTGAGCTACCAGTTACTGTTAATGCTGGTGATGACTCAGAAGATGATGAAGAAGAGGCAGAAAGATTGCCGAAGCGAATAAGAAGACAAGGAAATGGAGTTGATGCTGTGGAGAGACTTCCAACTTCTCAGCGATCTCAGGCTGAAGTTGATAGAGAGTTTGTTGCATATCAAGCTGCCATGGAGAGATCTCAAGCTACTCCATCAGTTGCTGCTTTAAGAGCTTCAGTTATTGATGTTCATGCTTCTGTGTCTACTACTTCTGCTAGTGTTGTTGTTGGGGAGAGAAGGTTAAGACCAAAGTTTATTATTCGAGGAATTGGTTCTCACGCACAAGTTGTCACTGAGGCTACAACTGTTACGAGTCCTACTGCTCCGGAATCTACAGTCCGTCAAGAGCCAGAGCCGATAGTTGTTGCTCCTAGGCCTTCTTCTGCTCCTATTCAGGCTACTATTCCTGTTTCTACTATCATGGGACGTCTGTTGGCTCCTCTGCAAAGACCTCAGACGCCTCCCACAGGAACTTTCAGTGCTCGTATGCCTTCATTTGAAGCTACGATGCCACCCCATGCCTCTGCATCTGATGTTGCTTCTACTTCACGTCCAGTTGCTCCTATTCAAGTGCAGCTGAGTCGTTTGTTTTCAGAGAAGAATATGTTAGAGATGAGGGTTACAGCTTTGGAGAATCAGCTAAAGCTCCAAGCTATTAAGCATCAAGAAGAGATGGACTTAATGACAGCACTCGTTCATTCTCTTGGTTCTAGACTTGACCAATTCTTGTCTCAAGGGGGAGATAAAGATGGTTGTAAGGATGATGAGCTTGCTAGAAAGACAAGAGATGATGATCATGAAGATCAAGATCCAGCTCAAGGTCCAAACCAAGGACAACCAACAGATGGTGAGCCAGAGAATAGAGGTCAAGATTAAGATGCTATTGATGCTGCTATGGATACAGAGACTACAAATATTCAAGGGGAATCGCCAAGACAGACAAAGTCAGATATTGCTGGTACAACTGGTGCTAGTACTTCTGGGACTCAAGATAAAGGTAAAGTTGTGATGGCTGCTCCAAATGCAGATCGTGATGATCCAAATGATGATGATGATGATGATGATGATGAGGAAGATTCCAATTCAGGTAACTCCAATTCTAAGTCTAATAGAATAGAAAGGGAGATTCGAGATAAGTTAGTGAATGATCCTCATAATCATATTGATAAAGAAAATCTTAGCAAAGGAAAATCTACTCAGGATAGTGAGTCAACTAAGACCGATTCTACTACCAATGTTTCTACAGAGTCAGATTTGCACCCATTAATTATGCATAGACTAGAAAAGAGATTGGGTTATGATCCACAGGCTCATATGAGAGCTAGAGCAGAGATTATGGATTATGATGATTATTATGATCCGAGATCACTTAGGGATTAAATGAAAGAACGGTCAGGGTTAACTCATACATCGTCAGAGTCAGAGTCAGATTCGGATTCAGATTCGGATTATGAACCTTAGTGCTAATGATTTTGTAATTATTATAAGATAAATATGAATGTAATTGTTACATTATATTTATGATATAATATTATTGTTGTAAGTTAAAATAGATAAAGATTATAAGATAAATATTAATGTAATTGTTGCATTATATTTATGATATAGTATTATTTATTGTAATTCCTTTTATGTATTTATACTATTATATTATGTCTTGACTTAAGTATTTATGTTCTTTATCTTTGTATATGTGAATTGTTTGAATTGCAGATAAGCTTCAAAAAATAGGTGCATTGGACAATCTTTGCTGAAGATGACTTAGACAATGTCAATGGTGAAGATATGGAAGAAGGAGAGTTCATCACTTCAGAAGCTGATAGAAAAAGGTTGCTTGATATACCTTAAGACTTTGATCGTGTCTTTAATGAAGATTAAGTCATTCAAGTTGAACCGATAGCTGAAGTAGAACATCTCAATCTTAATCAAATCAGACATAGTCCAGATGAACCTCGGAACACAGCAAGTTTGAGATTTGCTGTATCTACAAATATAATCGATGAAGAACATGACAATATTTTTGAGTTATACTGGAATATTGATGCTACACGAGAGATTGATATTAGAAGATTCAATATACCTCCGGTGCAGCAAGACCCTGAGTTTATAATTGATAGGAGGGTTCCAGTAATTGTAACTCGTGTTGGTTTTCATGTGGGTGGAAATTTGAAACCGTTAATGTTTTGGGAATTTATCTCTGAAAAGGATGCACCCAAGTACTTCTCAGTGATACAAAGTTGGTTCTATGATCACAAAATCAAATTGTTTATTATCAAGAGAAAGGAGGGATGCCAGTACATGTCGATGAGTCAAAGACACTTCCACTCTCTCAGTGATTCTGATATGATAGATTTGGGAAGACGATGGTTTGTTAATCTTCAGAGCAATAGACTTGCAGATTTCTACTGGAATAGATTCAGAGATGAAAGAATTAGGAATTTCAGTGATAGAGGTCTAAAGCCAGAAGAGAGGTTGATTAATCCAACACCTTTGAAGAAGATTAAGAGTCAAGATGGCACATTTCGTTTCGAACAGCGAAGGATTAAATGTGTTAAGAAGGTTCCCACTATCAGATGGGATCAAGATATGCTGACGACGATGACATTTTGGCAGATAGATATCAAGTCAGGCAAAGCAAAGATGTTTGTTGATGATTCACAAAAACAGATGTTGTTACGCATGTATGATCCAATGCAGGTTGTCAACTTGTCAAGAGGTGATCAGAGAAGACTTTTGAATACACCTTGTTCAGCAGTGGAATTTCGGAGAGTTGAAGAAAGGCGCTATCGCAACATTCTCGCACATTGTTTACAAGAGAGAATTCATGCGATTCATTGTGACAATCGCAACATAGATTTGATTATCGTTTATGTTTTAGGAACTGTGTTTGTAATCATTTAAATAAGAACTTGTGTTGGTATTTAATGATTACAGTTGAACTTCAATATTATATCTGTTTGTGTTTTGTATTGTGTTTGTGTGTTAAATATTGTTTTGCAGGTACAAGAACATAGAATCAAGGTTTATAAGTGTCGTAGAATACATAAACGATGATTGGATGTAATGTACGAGCCAAAGGAAGTCAAACAAAGGACCAAAGGCACGTCCCTCGTGCTGACGTCATCAGTACATGGGATTACCCTCGTGGTGACATCAGCACGATGTAGACTGGTTGTTGTTTATTTCGGACTTAATCCTTGATTAAGGCCGAAGCCCACACGAACCCAATCCATTCTAGTATAAATACAAACCTAATCTACGAAATTAGCTAGATCTTTTTAGGGAATTGTTCACAAATTTACGAATTATAGCTACTTGTTGTTCGTGTGACGTCCTACACGAACCATAAGCTTTGTGTATCACCTTAGGTTGATTAACTACTTGTTAATTGACAAAAGGCAATAGCAATCTAGTTATCTCAAGAGGATTCCGCACTCTTGACATAACGAATCACATCTTATTACGATCCACGTAATAATAGGGTACCTTACAATAACTCTGTATACAAAATTAATCATCTTATTTCTATATTTACTCCAAGCTCACACAACATAAATAAATCATCTTTTCTTTGAAAATGTCAATCGATCTACGAAGATGGGATCTTTAGATCTGAAAATAATATGAACAAAATAATCTCTTCCTCTTTCTGTTTTTTATCTACTGTATATTTATGAATTAGGGTTTGTTATTTTGTAAAGGTTGGCGATGATGGTGGCTACGGAGGCGTTGTATGCATGGTAGAATCTTGTACTGGTGGTGGTTTTTGGGTGGCCGGATCTTTGTGGTGAAGTTAACGGGGTGGCCGGAGCTTTTGTGGTGGTGGTGGTGATATAGCGGGCGGAGCTGGTCAACAGTTAAAGATATTGGATTGGATACCTTCGTTGATTTTCCTTTGTTCAAACAAATTGTTCCATGTTTCGGATTATTATTTGACTTAACCGCAAGTTAAGAAATTCATGAATTGAGTAAGAAGACTTAAGGGTGCAGTTCCTTTTTTTTTCTCTCTCTCTCTTTTTCTCTTGTATGTTTTACTTTGATCTAAAAAATCAAAGATATGGAGATTTGTTTTACATTCATATGTTTGATTGTAACAACCCTCATTTTCCAACTAGGACAATTTACTTGGACTTATCTAGACATATAATTCTAAAGGATTTGCCTTCTAGACATTAAGGCATAGTGATATTTTCTCTCTAGTTCAATGGAATGCCCAAAAATAGCTAGTTATCTTAGAAATGCCAAAACATGAAAAAATCTCAAAGTAAAGAAATAATGACAATCTTATAAGAGTGTAACCATAATTTATAACTAGCTAGCTTACATTTGGAAAACTCTTACACCTAGTTCATTTATTCTTAAACTCTCATATTTTACATGAATTAACCAACAATATATCAACTAATACAAAACACACCCACATTTTGAACTTAGACACCATTTTGGACCAAATACACCTACACCACAACTCCACCAATTGAGCTAGCCAATGAGGATCACCATATCACTTCACTTGACTAATAAACACTCTCCCAACCCATTTCCCTGCCCTCCTTCACGTGATGAGGCTTGGGAGAACCATCACTCTCTCATTTTACACTTAAACAACTCACACACACTCCTAAAGATGCTCTCAACTCTCTCTCTTTCTCTTTTTGGTTTCCAGCAGAAAAATGGGGCAAAAACACCCCTAAAACTTAACAATAAATCATCAAACAAACAAGTGATCATTTCTATAATGTAAGGAGCAAAGCCATGAAGGGTTGGAGCATGGATGATGATGCAAAATCAGCCCCCAACAGCCTCAAAACTCACGACCAGGAGGCTGTCCGAACAACCCTCTTCCTTCTTGATTTCGAGCCACATGCAAGCCAAAACGGAACTCAAATTTAATCTAAACTATTGTAATAATAACCCTTTTTGTTGATCTATCATTGAGAATCATGCATGAAGCCGATTTGGTGGTCACAAGTCTCAAAAATCAGCCCCATCACCACCATATTCGATCCATCTAAGGTTGTTCTCTCAAAACCGATTTCAATATGTCTTTATCTATAAATTTTTCAATGATCCATTAATGATTTTGAGTTTAATTATCAGTAAATATGTGTTTTACGAGTAAATAATGCATTTTATGTTGACAAAATACAAGATCTCTATATGCATGTTGTTTTTAGGATGATCAAGAGATGTTTTGGCCAGAATCATATTAATCAATTATGTTTTGTATAAGCTCAGTTGAAAATGAAGATGAATGATCTTGAAATTTTTTGAAAGCTGAATAATTGATGCTAAGAGATACAAAATAAAGTGATAATATTGTTAATGGTAATTTAGAGACTAAGAGAAGCAACCAACACCATTGGTGAGTTGATATAATCAAGAACATTCTGACAGAAATAATTTTCTATTTAAATCAGAAGAACTGAACATGTGAGGGCAGATTCAAGAAAAACTTTCAAAATAAAAGTTGTAGATAAACGAGTTAAGATTAACCTCCAACTGGAATTACTCAAAAATACTGAACCAAATGAAAGATATGATTTTTCTACTGAAACTGGTCAAAACTGTAATTTGGTATGAATATTTTATAAATTTTAACAATTTTTATCTCCTAAACCAAAAGGTTCCAGGAGGTCATACTTGGTGGAAAGTAATTTCAATGTGACCTGAACTTAAAATAAAATCATGGGATTTTTCCAACAATCAAAACCCCAAGAACTTTTATAAAACTTCTGATGTCGCAAGCAGTGCCCATTCGGGATAGTTTGTATTTGGATAATTTTTAAGGACACCAAATATCATTCAAAAATTCACTAAAAATTCACAAAATTACTAGATACATATAAGTCACTGTGTAAGAATCATGAAGGTCAAAGTAATTCGGCTTGACTCCAAAATAGTAGCAAACATTTCATAAGAATCTGAATTAAAAACAGAAAATTTGAAAGGAAACTAACCATTTGTATAATGGGCTAAAATATGCACTAAAGACCATAATGGGCTAACCCAGCCCAAATACTAAACCCATAGAAACATAAATCAGTAGGCCCACTTGGCCCAACAAAGCATAAAGTCCAATAATCAATATAACCCATTAAGCACATAACCCAAATAAGGTTAAGCCCAATAACTAAATTAAGCCCAAGTCACTTAAAAATCCATCACATTTTGGACCAATTGATAATGGCCCATAACACTTAAACGAATTTCATGAGATAAGTATAATCAAAATAAAACAAAGATAATTAAGTGAGATGGGCATAAGTAATTATGTTAACCAAGCTATATATTGATATTACAAATGCTAATTCGTGCTAAAATCGGTTACACAACAAATGATGAATAAGGATAACATAACTCAATATGGCATTTCTATATGATAACCTAATATATCAAGTGAAACCACAAATGGAGCCAAGTTACCGAAAATCTAACAACTTATAACTACGCATGTAATGAAAGTAACCTTTTCCACCAAAAAATCTCTACAACCAAAACGATGCGAATGTTAGCAATATACTTGGATCCCATGATTTATAGCAACATAATGAAAGTGGCATTCGTAGGTAATGGCTTAAGATAGGAACTTATGTATATTAGTCCTCTCGTAGGGATAGTCTTGGCTTTGAAATGTGGATGAGGACCATGATGGAATATATCATCAAGGAAGCAATAGATGGGAAGTACCCAATTTGGATATATAGATATAATGCTCGGTATATCAAGGTGAGTCATAGCCCCCTTTCAAACTATTTTATGTGTTTAACTATCGGGGTGAAAAGCATGATATATAAATTAAATTGCTTAGATATATATATATGAAATGATTCTTGATATAATGATTATGAAATGAACTTGTTTCGTATGTTCAAGGTGATAAATGTTTTATGATGAGCTTGAGTTTTGTCAACCCATTTTCTTTCGATACACTACTATTTACTTCGAAAGTGGAGGCCTGTAGTTAGAGAGTTGCGCAACTAGGTTTCGTCCACCCACCCATGAGTGTAACGGTGGAAGGTTGGTTGCCTTTGTGACGACCCTCACTTCCAGTCCGACCATAGTGGTGCTCTAGCTACCTTATTTTTAAATGGTCGTCTCCATGGCACGACCCTATTATTATTAATACGGCACTTGATTGACAACTTGTGCCATGAAATGAATTATATATATTGTTGGACTTGATAAAATGGTAGTAGTAGTGGCTCAAGCATTTACTCATCAAAATTATGTAAATTATGCCTTTGTGGCTAAATGAAATTGATATTAAATTATGCCCTTGTGACTAAGTGAAATTGATATTAATATTGTTGATAATTGGAAATTGTTTGAACATACGGATTGGGTATCGTCCCTCATATGATATCTTGAAAGACGTTGAAATTGGTGATATTGAAATGATTTTGGTAACCGAATGATTTTGGTATGATATACGATTAATCGATTTATATACTTTTTCTCTCATGATGATTTGACAAATGAGAACCTGAAATTTTACTATGGATTTTTCCAAGTCTTGATATGACATTATGGTATTTGGAAACTTGATAACATGATATGAAAATTTTGTCGGTCATATGGTTTGGATATTTCGAAATGTAATAGTAATCGGTTTTCTAAGTATTAAAACGGTGATGTACCAAGATTTATATAAAAAACCTATGCACTCACCAACTACGTTTTCATAGTTGACACTTTTTCTTCATGCTTTTCAGGAAATAAGCTTAAACGTTGAGGATTTATATGCTTCATGATTATTTGCATTGCACTTTGGAGTCAAAGATCAAACCTTGTGATAGGCAATGGAATCCACCTTGATCATTGTAGTTTACTATTTCATGTGCTTGTTATTTGGTTCGTGGACTTAATATCCAAGTATGGTGGACGCATTTGTACTTGGAAATTGGTTCACATGTTTGTACATTGTAAATTCTTTTTATCAAATAATGCTATGGTGAATGTTATTTATAATCCTTTGTTTTGAATACTCGACTTTCTGTACATCTCATTGTTCCACCTTAGTTGGGGTGTTACAAATTTGTATTTATTGATTTGAAACAATTTGTGATATACGGATGTGATTTAAGGATTGGTTTATTTTAATAACAAATTTTTGTCGTATGGTATGATAATGCGCAGATCCGGGTTTTGGTAATAATGAAGATCATTTGGGCATGATCAAAAGAATTTAGTTTTCTGGTCAAAGTTTTTGGCGTACATGACAATTTTACTAGGAAAAAACCGTCTAGGTGGCAGGTGGTATTTTTAATCTCCTTATTAGGCATAATTTACACTATGAGGTATTAAAATAGAGGGAGTTTTTGATTTATACTTATTTTAGTAAAATTTTTGAAGTATGGTACCTTTAGAAGTAATTTGCCCTTTCATAATAGATGTGTTAACTTACGTTACTTAATCGTCACAAGATGCCTTAATAATAGATGTGTTGTCTTACGCTACTTAATCGTCACAAGAATAGGGTTGCGTGTAGGCATGATATGACAATCGGATGATAAAGTCGTTATGTGACGATTAAGTAGTGTAAGCTTCTTAACTCTATGTTTAGGCATAATGTAATGTATGTCGACGTGATGATAAAGATGTGATGTGAACGTGGCACTTGCGGTTCATAAAATCTCATATGTTATGTACCTTTTGCAGGTGTGTAGAACTTTCTTCCAAGGATAGAGCTTGCCAAATTCTTCCAACGAGCATTTATATTGCCTCTGTGTAAGACAGAAATTTGGTTGGTTCTATAAACTTTAAAAACATCATCAACGGTCCTGTTCCTAAAGAAAATTATCTGTTGTAGGGTATATCTTGTCAAAAGATGCGTTAATTATTTGGGATTAGTATTTCAAAATGTATATAACTTTACATGATTTGTCATATTGTGTATCGAACTTCAATCTTGTGCATTGTATGTAATGAACTTTCTGTTGGAACCACGTTAGTGTGACCGTCACTAATCATCTATCATTCATGATATGATAATTTACGATAACTAAAATCCCTATGTCTAGTAAATATATAATGGGCTTATTTACTCTTAGAGACGTAGTATAGGATTTCCCATTAGATGATTGGAACTATGAGGACTAATGTTACATACATTAAACACCAAAGGGGTTGAATATGTAAATACTCTCCTTATAAATAAAGAGTCATAAACCCTAAGTTAAGGTTAATGAGACACTAATCCCTCACTAATTTTCGTGTGTCTTCCTCATCTAATTCGTGCATAACATCAGCCGAATTCATCCCATTATTACTCAATCATCTTGTTATGGAACCCGAAATCAATAGCAATTATGCTTTATGCTCTTACAGGTTCCACAGGACGATTGGGGATGTTTTATCACTCAAATTGAATCATGTTTATTCCAACATGTGGTATCAGAGCCGCGTTATGAACAATTAGTCATGATTTGGTTCGAATTCTAAGGTTTTTGCGAACTAAAAAACTGTAGAAGCACAAACTTCGTGCTGACGTCACACGAACCTCGTGCTGCCATCATCACGGACTTAAGATCTCTTCGTGCTGACATCATCCGACTACTGCTCTTCTTAACGCTTACGTCATCTTTGTGCTTACGTCATCTTCACGCTTACGTCAACTCACGAATTTCAGCTATCTTAGTACGCGAACTCGTGCTTACGTCATCACGAGTTTATGACACTTTCATGCTGACATCATCACGAATTTATGATATCTTCGTGCTTACGTGTTCACAACTTAGATGATGTTTTCGTGCCTATGTCATCACGAACTATTAGATGACTTCATGCTTACTTTATCACAAGTTATTACTTAAGTTCATATTATACTGAAGATGATTTTAGCTGATGAATGAGTTCGTGCTTACTATTTTACCCTATAATTTTGTGGCTAAATTTGTCTCTAGTTTTTCAAAAATAATTTTTTCTAAGACATTTTTACCATAGGACATTTTTGCCATAGGAGCTCGATCCCAGCCAGGGGCTCTGCCCCTTGGACCCCACCAGGGGCTGCCGCCCCTTGGACCCCACTTCCAGGGGCGCTGCCCCCGGACCCCCGTAAAGTGTGGGGGCTTCGCACTAATGTACCTAGTTTCATCATTTGTGCCCAAAGGTCAAATGTGATTCTCATGGTGCTATCGTTCTTTTCCTTTTGCATAATGAACGCTAAGTATATTAATTCTGCCCAAAGGTGATTTAATATACTTTTGTGTGCTAAAAGGATTAATTTCATGCATAATATACGCGATTCTTTATTTTGTGCCCAAAGGTCAAAAGATAAGCGTTGTGTTGCATGACCCCAATGCTCATTTGTACTTAGATATTAGTTAGTTCTGCCCAAAGGTGACGTAAATTCAAAGTAGAGCCTTATGTTAACTTATTGTATTGGTGTTTACAATAGGTTTACTTATCACTGGCTTCATTAATATAATGGTCTTAGTCTCATTATTCTTAGGAACATTACTTTAGCCTCTTACGTATTTTAGGCATTACGTTAGTTCCATTATTAGAGACATTATTTAATAAGCCTTAGATATCTAATTACGAGGAACATTATTATTAGCTCTTAGTTAAGTTTAGGCATTACTTTAGTTCTATTAGTTTTATAGATATTGCTCAGCCTACCTTAGATAGCTAATTATGTCACTATAATCTTATTGCCCTTAGTTTTAGGCATTACTTTAATAATCTTCTATTACTTGTATCATAAATTGATATCCTCCTTATTTCCACTATAGTACCTAACTTAGGCATTAAGCCACTTATTGATGCAAACTTTGCTTCATGAAAAGGTTAATTACCTCTAACTCTGGAGATGCTAGGACCTTGATTATGTCATTCGCCATAATGAACCAACTGCTATTACTGCTAACTTTTTCGCAGCTCAGAAAGCAAATTTTAAAAAAGTGGGATAGGGCGAATCACTTGTCACTAATGATGGTCAGGAAGTTTGTGAAAACGTGTTTCAGCACGTTCCCGGATCGATTAACACGAGATCTAACAATCATAGATATGCGGAATCCGTCTATGATCGTTTTTAGGGTTAATTAATGATTATCGTGATAAACACACACGAAGATAATAAGAACAGGAGATAAACACGAAAATACTATCATTAATCATATGATTACAAGATGAATCCGTATGAAAAACATCTACAATGATTACGGATTACAATCATTGAGACGAATCGTGATAGTTTGGGCGGTATCTCAAGGTATAGATCTCTACCTCCAGAACCTAGTGAATGACTCTTTGTTGCAGCTAAATCATCAATCTAAATTCGTGACCTAAGACTTATATTTATAGGCTGTACAAACAGACTGGGCTGTCAAATTCGTACAAACGGGCTGGGCCTTACTAACTTAATAGTTCTTACGAACTTAATCTTCATAAAGCATATATGTACGAAGTTAATAGTTCTTACGAACTTAAACTTCGTAAGCATAATTGTACGAATTTCTCAGCCTTTTAGAATTATTGCATCGGACAACAAATTGTGCACTTTATGTGCTCTAACAAACTCCCCCTTGGCAGCAGCACCTCCAAATTAAACATCAGCAATCTTCGATAAAACTTTCAGTCCTCGGTATTTCTAAGCAAAAATATGAACTACTCGACATTCATTGAAAATCAAAGGTTATTCTGTTCATTCATTCAGTTTAACGGTTGATGGTGATTAAAGTATTATAATGTTCGAGTTTGAAGATCATCATGTTATTATTGGAGTATTATTAGAAGTTGATCTTTTTGATATAAAGGTTTGAACTGTTGAAATGTTGGTGCAATGAAGCTGGTTACTTGTTGTTGAGTATTTGAAGATTGAATCTTATCTATATTCCAAGACATAGAGATGATATCAGGTGACTGAGAGGAGCAGTCACGAAGATAAAGATCTTTATGTATGGCAGCGTATACAACTGAAGAGGATATCTGATTAGAAAGGCTTCAGGTGATTGGTAGAGTTGTGAAGATACAAGACAGAGTTAGACACTGCTAGTTGAGACAGGATTCATGATACTACAGTTTGTGATTCAAGCTACAGAGTTTCTTATTTTTGTGAGAGCTGATTGATTTGATGTTGATTGTTGGAAATTCAACTCCGCCATTACATGCCAATTAAGCAAGATGAGCAGAGTCTCCGGCAATAAATCCTAGGGTGGAAGATTGCTGATGTTTCATTGAAGATCAAAGGTTATGCTGATGTTTAAGTGTTGGGTTGGTTAGTTTTCATGAAGATATAGAGATTTTGCAGATCGAAGATCAGATTGCAGTTTCAGAAGATCGAGTCTCAACATTGAAGATCCGATATCTCAAGTTAAGGGGGAGGCTATTCATTTAGACTTTCTATAACTAATATCGGTTTGTGAAGAATTGATTGCACCGGCCAAGGGGGAGTTTGTTAAAGCACATAAAGTGCACAATTTGTTGTCCGATGCAATAATTCTAAAAGGCTGAGAAATTCGTACAATTATGCTTACGAAGTTTAAGTTCGTAAGAACTATTAACTTCGTACATATATGCTTTACGAAGATTAAGTTCGTAAGAACTATTAAGTTAGTAAGGCCCAGCCCGTTTGTACGAATTTGACAGCCCAGTCTGTTTGTACAACCTATAAATATAAGTCTTAGGTCACGAATTTAGGTTGATGATTTAGTTGCAACAAAGAGTCATTCACTAGGTTCTGGAGGTAGAGATCTATACCTTGAGATACCGCCCAAACTATCACGATTCGTCTCAATGATTGTAATCCGTAATCATTGTAGATGTTTTTCATACGGATTCATCTTGTAATCATATGATTAATGATAGTATTTTCGTGTTTATCTCCTGTTCTTATTATCTTCGTGTGTGTTTATCACGATAATCATTAATTAAGCCTAAAAACGATCATAGACGGATTCCGCACATCTATGATTGTTAGATCTCGTGTTAATCGATCCGGGAATGTGCTGAAACACGTTTTCACAAACTTCATCAATTAAATTATAAAGCGTATGCAAGTAGCTTAAGAATAAAGGAAATAGCAGTATTTGTGAACACATAATGAAGATGACTAACATGACTCATAAGCTTAAGAGTCCTAAAATAGAAGTCTTTGACAATTTTCTTGTGCATTTTCTAATGACCTCATTGCATGCTCATTTTGACACCTTCAAAATTAACTTTAGCGCTATGAAGGATAAATGGTTGATGAGTGAACTAAATGCAATGTGTGTGCAAGAAAATGTTCATCTTAAGTTGGGCCAACCTAAAGTGTTCACCTTACTACCACTGCTAATTCCATTAAGAGGAAAGATATAACAGTAATAAGGCTACAATTACAGTTCAAAAGGATAATCATGGTGCTACTGCCTCTAGCTTTGAGTCCTTGACAAGCAATCCTAACTGCAAATTCTCATTGTGCCCAGATTGCCTTAATTTCAAGGAATTGCTAGCTAAGAAAGGTAACTTATTTCATGTAATATTTGATTCTTTTATGTTTAATGTACTTTCTAATACATGTGTGAGTGATTGTAGTTCTATGGTTCATGTGATTAACTCAACATAAGCATTCCATACAATTCAGAAGATATCAAATGACCAAAGAAAGCTTAGAGTTGGAAGGGTAGATCTCTTATATGTCGAAACCATGGAGACTTATGATTTACTTATAAACACTTGAAAGTGTATTAGACTAGTGGATACCTTATGTGTACCGAGAATTTCTCAGAACATTGTGTCTATTTTTTCTAGTCGAACACCTTGAAAGCTATGTAATAATTCATGGTTACAACGAGATTGCCATTACTCATAATAATGAATTTCTTGGTCATAGTTTATTTGATGGATTGTTGTATCAGTTAGAACTAGATCATAATGTGTCACAGTCGTTGATGTCTCCTAATATTGATGACATAACTAAAACAAAGACAAAATCACCTAAATAATTAGAGAATTCCTTCATACAGTGGCATAAACATCTTGGCCACATCTCACGAGTTTGCATGATACGACTCATAAAGGATGGAATATTACATTCTCTTGACTTTTGTGATTTTGAAACATGTATTCAATTGCTTAAGGGATTAAGAAAGGAGCCACTAGAAGTTCCAACTTGTTGAAAATAATTCACTCTGATGTTAGTAGCCCCTATCCCTCAACCATCTCAGAACATACATCATTTATTACATTCATTAACGATTATTCATGTTATATGCACCTATATCTGATATGAACCCTTGGAGACTTTTATTGATCTTAAAATTTTGGTTTTAAACCAACTTGATCATAAAATAAAATTTGTGAGATCAGATATAGGAGGTAAGTATTATGGTTGACATAGTGATATTGGTTAAGCTCTTAATCCTTTCCATAACTTTTGAAAGAAACAAGACATAAGTAACCAATATACCATGTTTGGTTCTCCTCAACGAAATCATGTTGCTAAACGGAAAAATAGAACCTTAATGGACATGGTGAAAAGTATGTTTCTCAACACCAACTTATCTACTTTCCTTTGGACTGAGGCCTTACGCACAATTGTTCATATACTCAATAATAATTCCATTAGAATCCGTCGTTAAGATTCCTGGACAGAAGGGGGAAACTGATTCTAAAATATATGCACGAATGAGGCTGTACTGCCAAAGCATAACTCTATAACCCTAACTTAAAGAAACTGAATCCTAAATCCCTTACCTGTTTCTTTATCGGTTATTAATCTTACTGTCTTTCCTACACTACTAGCATTATTGACACGGAGCATGTCACATTTCTTGAGAACTAAGAGATCAGTGGGAGCACGACAAATCATATCTTAAGATTTGCATGAAGTACAAGAAGCGGGGGGATCCACTCGTCGGTTATTATTACTCCTCCGATAACTCCTCTTGTACCCAGTGCTACTCCTAATGTACTGATCTGCCTTCTCCTAATCCTCTTAATCAGGATACTACTAATGTTAAAGCATCTTATTAATAATGCTAAAGCATCTTCCTTCCTGAACCTGAAAATCAACTCAGGAGATAATCTAGGTCACACAAGACCATAACTTTGATGATTTCATAACTGAAGTTGAGGACATTGGAAAGCTTACTGATCCTACCTCTTATTAAGAAGCCATTAATAGCGATCATGCCGCTTAGTGGAATGAAGCCATAATTTGAGAGCTTAATTCCATATAGCATAATGACGTTTGGGACTTGGTTGAATTTCTTGAAGAATCCAAATCTATAAGTTGTAAGTGGATCTTCAAAACCAAATTAGACCCGAATGGAAACGTCACACGCTATAAGGCCATAACCATTTACGAAGGGCTTTACTCAAAAGGAAGGAGTCGATTATCAAGAGACCTTATCTCCTGTCTCATAAAGATTCCTTAAGGATCATCATGGCATTTATATCTCATTATGATTTAGAGTTACATTAGATGGATGTCAAAACCACTTTCCTAAATGGAAACTTACATTAAGACGGATACATGTGAACCTGAAGTTCCATAAAGTAAATTGCACATGATCTGCAAGTTGAATAAGTCCATATATGGGTTGAAGCAAACATCACTAAAATGGTACGTTAAGTTTAATGAAGTCATAAGAGGACAATACTTCCTAAAAAAATCAAGTGGATTAATGCACCTATCTCAAGATCAGTGGGAGTAAATTTACAATCCTTGTTTTGCATGTAGATGATATACTTGCAAGTAACAACTTGGATATGTTGCATGAGTCGAAGCGTTTACTTTTCGCAGAATGTCGACATAAAAGATCTCGGTGATGCCTTTAATGGCACAGGTATCGAAATACATCGGGATATGATGTGCGAAATCTAGCTTTAAATTTATAAACACGATTTACCGAAAATACTGACTACTACACACTCACAGGCAGTGTACCTGATCGCATGCAGTATAGTTAAAATTGGTAAGCCGAGATCGTTCACAAGGACTTAAATAAGCAATTGTAAACATTAAATGATTCAAGTAAAATGGGGGATTTGTGGCCGAGTTGCCACGTTGCAAGTACTTAGCAAAATTTGTTAGTAATCCCGGAGGATTAATCAAAAGAGAAGTTTGTTGATGAAAACAATAATTTAAAAGTCACCCATCTTGATTTCGCTCAACAGAATGTTAGGATTGCACTTTTAATGAAGTTCAAATTCAATTTAGTGATTTAATGATCGAGACTCAAATTTATTGCCAACCCCGTACCCGTCAAGTTAACAACTTATTTTATTCTCTTGTGATAACTAGTTTCATTATTAAGACCGGTACCCCGAGACGCCTTTTTATAACTTCCCTAGTTAAACAATGGTTTTGGTCATTTTCGATAACAATTTCGTCTATCAATTGTACCCAACCGTCAACCCGCTAATTCTTATCAAATATTGATTAGCCTCTACCGTACCCATCATAGAACCAATTGCTTCTAACTAAGCAATCAAAATAACTTATACCCAAATCCTAGTCGTCACTAAGCAATGAACACAAATTATCCGCAACCAATAGTTGAATGACAAAGAATCAATAGATTAAGAACACGACGAAACGTTAAATAAAATCACTTGAATTAATAAATGTTGTGCAATCCCTACATAATGTCTCACTCCATCAAGATGGATGAAAAGGTGATTAGCCACTCATATTAGATATGAAATAACAAATTAAAACGAAAGAATTCATTGTTACCGAATACAAAGGATTGAAAAACGAATAACGAAATGATTCCGAACAAGTCTTTGATCCTCCACAATGATGAAAAATAAGATAAACCCTAGAAAAAGCTCTTAAAAACGTTTGGAAAGTGAAAGATAGGTTTTTTGGAATGTTTTTACAGCTATTTATATGATGCAGAAAACTGGAAAGATTCGGCGCCCAGGTGCGTCGCACTTCACTAAGTGCGTCGCACTTTCCTTTTGACTTTTATTGACTTTGACTTCGTTGACTGGCCTCTTGTCGCCTATAGAGAATGTGCGTCTCACTTTGACTGAACTGCGAAGCACTTGTTTCCACGACAAACAAAACGGCGACGCACTCCATGAGGTGCGTCGCACTTTTAGGTTGACCAGCATTGACTTTTGACCAGCCTTGACTTTCTTCGATTTTTTAACTACGAGCCACATGAAACATCCGTAAACACCCATTTTGCTCCAGAAACTCTGTTTTCTACAAAATATTGCTTAGGTAACTGTTTTCCACCTGAAACACTAACAAATACCATATACGCACCAAATGTATACGAAAATGACTCGTAATCCTCACTAATCGACACTTTAAGCTATGGGAAATGGGCATAAAATACGACATATCAGGATAGGCGTAATGATAATCTAGTTATTTCTCAAAAGACTTATATTGAACACATCTTTGAACGCCATAACATGCAACACTACACACCCACTATAGATCTATTAGTAAAAAGTAACGTATGTGATTGTTTCTGAAGTCCAAACGTTGAGATTAATAAGTAGCAAATGAGGATGATACCTTACTCGTAAGTAGTTAAGAGCATTACGTACGCTCAGGTCTGTACTCGTCCAGATATCGCTCATATTGCCGGTATGCTTGGGAGTTAAGTATATAATCCCGGATTAGCATATTGGAAAATGGCTAAAAAGGTTCTACGATATCTGCAAAGGACCAAAGACTACATACTAACTTATAGGAGAGGTGATAACTTAGAAGTAGTGGGATGTTCTAATTCCAATAAGAAGTCTACTTCTGAATGTATATTTATGATTAGCTGGCAAACCTATCTTTTGACGGAGTCATAAGTAGAAACTGACTGCAACGTCTACCACGATGTCTGAACGTTCATAATTTCATGTCATGAGATGTTGTTAAAGAACCTGGTCAGTGGACTCAAAGTCGTCATTTTTATTACTAAACCATTGAAGCTTTACTGTGATAACTCAGCTACCGTAATTTTTGAACAGTAACAGTTCAACTAGCGTTGAGATGTATCTCGATACAAAGTATTTGTTTTATGTGAACGGATTGAGGAAAATGTTCTTTGTATTGAGTACATAAGTACACATAAATATGCTAATGGATCCAATGACCGAAGGTCTTCCTCCTAAAATCATCGTAGGACACGTGTCGAAGATGAGGCTTAGTAAAAGACCCATTATGATAGCATGTTGTACTTATTGGTCATTATTATTATGTTAATGAAAAATTTTTTTAATGAAAAATTTTCCTCCTTATTCAGATTTTGTGTCTTCCTCATCTAATTCGTGCATAACATCAGCCGAATTCATCCATTATTACTCAATCATCTTGTTATTGGAACCCGAAATCAATAGCAATTATGCTTTATGCTCTTACGGGTTCCACAGGACGATTGGGGATGTTTTATCACTCGAATTGAATCATGTTTATTCCAACACTTTCAAATCATGTGTATTGTATGTATCCGACCAATCAAAAACTTACAAGTGGCAACTCATATGGTTGCCATATATACACAAAGGGATAAGTATCCTGGAATGTAACAAACTTTGGACGAATGTCTATTGTAGGAAATAACTAAAGTTTTGTGTATTGTATGTGAACAACTTTAAAAAATGTTTATTGTATGTAAGAAAACATATGTGGAAACCATATAGAGGTGTCACTTGTTCGATTTTAATTGGTTGAATACATTTTCTTACATACAATAAACATTATTTTCGAGTTGTTAATATACAATAGACACAACTTTAGTTATTTCCTACTATAGACATTCGTTCAAAGTTTGTTACATTTCAAGATACTTATCGCTATACACAAATACATACAATGCACAAGATTTAAAAGTTCATTACATACAATACATATAAATGAAGTTTCATACACACTATGGCAATTCATGTAAAGTTATTTACATTCTAAAATACTGATCCATAAATATTTTGTAGACTTAAAATTATATTTGTACTTTTCCCCTTAATTAGGGATATCACATGCACAACGTACATGATGAGGTTCTATTGTAACAACAAGATCAAGTAACTTATGCTTCTGTAGCTAGGCTGCTTGAAACGAACAAGACTCGATAACCAAGTAAAACGAAAAAGGAAATTTTTTTTTTTTTACAACAGACTAATACTCCATATATTAGTCTACAACAGACTAATACTCCATATATTAGTCCACAACAGTCTAATACCACAATGGACTAATACTCCATATATTAGCCTGCAACAGACTAATACTCCACATACATCTGCACAAACCCATTTTGACCCAAAAATTCATTTCCACATATTAACAAGTAGTAAAACTAATCACAAACACATTTACAAACTTGTTAAAACATACCACAATACAACTAATCCAACAACGACCAGAATTCGAAAAGCAATTGACCAAGCATATCCATAAACAAATATACCAAAACATGACCTTAAACAACTAATATTGTACCATGAGCCAAAGTAGAGAGGGACAACTAGGTTTCTACTAAAAACATGACATTCATCCGAGAATAGCCAAATTACCTTCCAAGTATCTACAAACAACTTCAAGCTCTAATCCTCCAAATCAAACCAACCTAGTTCCTTCTTCCGGATATACCTATAAGGGTAAACAACTGAAAGGTAAGCGAAATACTTAGTGAATATACATGCATATAATCATATAAACGAAGGAAGGCAATGCTCAAGGGACTGTTGCATATGGACAATGACACCGTCGTGTCATATCCATAATACTCACCCTTGGGCTAGCATTACATGGATCCACATAAGCAAATGCTCAACCACAAACGTAGGACTTAACACCAAATCAATTACCACCAATGGACACACTTAACACCGAATGGTAATTGACCTGACGAATATACAAGAATATGCAAGCATACTCACCTCATTCGCGACACAACAAATAATCAAGATAACCGCAAATGCACAAAACCAAGCTTTCAACCTATCATTATAACATAATGCATACATAAGACGATAATCACTTTCCAAGCTATCTCAACATAGCTAATCAATCTTTTCACTAGCATTCTAACCTCTAACCCATTTCACTAAGTCATTGAGTTGCTTACTTAACAAAGTTTTCATATCAATTCCAAAGTTTCATCATCATCATCATTATTTCAAACATTAGTAAAAATCATCATTATCATAGTAGGAGCTTCACCACCAACATTCTTATTTTCAATCAATAATAACATAAGCAACCCAACAACTAACTCATAATATTCCATAATTTGGGGGAAATTCATATTTGGGCTCAACACTATCAAAACCCCCAATTTCTATATTCAAGAACCCTAATTTCTTATTAGGAAAGGAAATTAGGTTAGGAAGCAATTACCTCGAAGGAATATAAGATCAAATTAACACTTGAAATCTCAATTTCTTCTCCCCCCTCTTCTCTTGATAAATTCGGCCACCACCACCACTATTTCACCAAAACCCTAACTTTTTATTCTTGAAAGATAGTAGGATAATGTTCTTTGATGATTATTATTTTTTATTTGAAGCCTTGGATTAGTGTTTAAAATTTATTTCTATGGAGGTTTGGAAGAAATGAGAGTAAAGAGAAAGTATTATGGAAGATAGTGGAATTATGATGCATCACAACAAAAGTGGTTGGCATCTCCTAGTGATGCCAAGACCCCTTCACACTTTTGGGTTAATTTTTACCCGCTATCCGTTAAAGTTCCAACTAAATTAACCCCCTTTTCAAAAACAAAATAATAGAAATTTATTTTAATGTCAAAACTACAAAAATGGTTAATTTATTACCTTAAATTATCGGGGTGTTACCACTCTCCCCGCTTAGAACGGATCACATCCTCGTGATCCAAGCCATATGCAAAAATGGATAATACATTAATACATCATGTTCGGATTCCCATGTTCAATCGGACATCCTCCCATGCTTCCATAAAATCTTGTAGGTTCTCACCATCTAATTTTGAACTCTTCTAAGTTCTTTTTCCACAATAGCAATAGGTTCTTCCACATAATTCAATTTGTTGTCAACCTCTATCTCTTCCAAAGGTACATAAGCGGCATTGTCGGCAACACACTTTCTAAGATGAGAGACGTGAAATGTGGGATGAATTCCCGATAACTTATCAGGCAATTCTAGACGATATGCAACTTTTCCAACCCTAGCAAGAATTTTGAAAGGACCGATGAAACGAGGACTCAACTTCCCACGTTTTCGAAATCGTAAGACGCCTTTCCATGGAGACACTTTCAACAAAACTAGATCTCCCACATTGAATTCAATTGGCCTTCTTCTTTTGTCCGCATAGGACTTTTGTCAATATTGGGCCGCCTTAAGTCTTTCTTTAATCACATCAATCTTTTCGATCGTCTTCAAAACCACTTCCGTGCCACCAATTTCTCTTTGTCCGACTTCTCCCCAACAAATGGGAGACCTACATTTCCTACCATACAACATCTCATATGGTGGCATTTGTATACTTGAGTGGTAACTATTATTGTAAGAGAACTCCACCAACGGTAGGTATAGATCCCAAGTCCCACCAAAGTCGATGATGCAAGCCCGTAGCATGTCTTCAAGAGTTTGGATAGTTCTTTCACTTTGGCCATCGGTTTGAGGATGATATGCGGTACTAAACCTAAGAGTTGTGCCCATCTCTATCTGATACAATGGAGATTGGAACTCTATGCCTTGCTACCACCTCCTTTACATAGATCTTCGCCAAAACTTCGGATGAAGATGCTTCACGAATGGGAAGGAACAAAGCACTTTTCGTCAACCTATCAACTATTACCCAAATTGTGTCGAATTGATTTCTAGGCGTCTTGGGCAATTTAGTGACAAAATCCATAGTGAGATCCTCCCATTTCCACTTAGGGATTTCTAATGGTTGCATCATACCATACGGCTTTTGATACTCCGGTTTGACTTGAGCACAAGTTAGACACCTTTCTACATATTTCACCACATCCCTCTTCATTCCGGGCCACCAATATTCAACCTTTAAGTCATGATACATCTTGGTAGCACCGGGGTGAATAGAATATTTGGATTTGTGAGCTTCGTTAAGTAAAACTTGCTTTAACTTGCAAGAGAAAGGAATCCAAATTCTTCCAAAACGTAGGGTAAGGCCACAAGAATCCTTAGTGAAATGTTGAGTTTGGCCTTGAATTCTTTCCTTCTTAGGATCCCGTTGTAAAGCCATTTCTTGAGCCGCTTTTATTTGTTCCATGAAATCGTTGGTGATTAAAACCCATAGTGGAGGGACGATGATAGAATGATACAAACTTTTCCGGCCTAAAGCATCCGTCACTACATTTGCTTTTCCCGGATGATACAAAATTTCACAATCATAGTCTTTCAAAAGATCAAGCCATCTTCGTTGACGATTGTTGAGGTCACTATGTTCAAAGAAGTATTTAAGGCTTTGATGATCGGAGTAAATGGTTAATTTGACTACATAGAGATAATGACGCAAAATCTTTAAAGCAAAAACAACCGCCGCCAACTCCAAGTCGTGAGTAGGGTAACGCTTTTCATGCTCCTTCAATTGACTTGAAGCATAAGCAATGACTTTTCCTCTTTGCATCAACACAAATCCAAGCCCATTTGATGATGCATCACAATACACCGTCATATCCTCCAAGCCATCGGGTTGAACAAGTACTGGTGCTTGACTCAATTTCTCCCGTAATTGTTGGAAAGCTACTTCTTGATTACTTCCCCATTCAAATTTAATGTTCTTTCGGGTCAATTTCGTCAATGGCAAGGCTATTTTGGAGAAATCTTGAATGAATCGGCGATAGTAACCCGCTAGACCAAGAAAGCGTCTAATCTCCGATGGATTCTTTGGTTGCTCCCACTTCATCACCGCACTTATCTTAGCCGGATCCACCATGATACCTTCATTACTAACGATGTGACCAAGGAATTGTACCTCTCTTAGCCAAAATTCACATTTAGAGAACTTGGCATAGAGTCTTTCCTTTCGCAAAGTTTCTAACACTTCCCTTAAATGGACTTCATGATTGGATAAGCTCTTAGAATAGATGAGAATATCGTCAATGAAAACAATAACGGACTTATCAAGCATGGGACGGCAAACACAATTCATGAGATCCATGAATGCCGCGGGAGCATTTGTAAGACCAAAGGGCATGACCACGAATTCAAAATGGCCATAACGAGTACGAAAAGCGGTCTTAGGGATACCTTCATCACGTACTTTGAGTTGATGATAACCCGAATGAAGATCTATTTTGGAAAAATATGAAGCTCCTTGTAGTTGATCAAATAAGTCGTTGATTCATGGCAACGAATACTTATTCTTCATGGTCACATTGTTTAGTTCTCGGTAATCGATACACATGTGCATGCTTCCGTCTTTCTTTTATACAAATAGTACCGATGCACCCCAAGGAGAATTACTAGGGCGAATGAACCCTTTTCCAAGTAACTCTTGGAGTTGCTTCATCATTTCTTGCATGTCTGTTAGTGCCAAACGATAGGGAGCTTTAGCGATGGAGGTAGCCCCCAAAATAAGATCAATAGAAAACTCAACTTACCGTTCGGAAGGAACACCCGGCAAGTCATCGGGAAAAACGTCAACAAAGTCGCGAACTATAGGAATATCTTCAATAGGCAAGGGTTTCTTCTCAACATCAACGATGTGAGCAAGATAGGCATGACATCCATGTGACAAATATCGTTGGGCACGGGCAAAAGTACAAACGGATATAAGACGTCCACTTCTATCACCATATACCACCATATCCTCCCCCTTAGAAGTCTTCAAAGAGATAGATTTTTCATCACATGAAATCTTGGCATTGCAAGTGCTTAGCCAATCCATACCCAACATTATATCAAATTCTCCCATAGGGAAAGGAATTAGGTTAGCTTGAAAAATTTTCGTAACGATCTTAATTTCACAATTCTTATACACATCCTTTACTAACTCCGTCCTACCATTCCCAACCTCAACTTGCAATATATGATCTAGACTTGACTTAGACGTGGGAATAACATGGATCACCCTAGTTGCAATAAATGATATATTTGCTCCGGAATCGAAAAGAATACGCATAGGTACATTATAAATAAGAAATGTACCTGTGATGACGTCATCGGTATTCTTAGCTTGTTCAACGGTGAGTTGAAATGACATCCCTCTTGAATTTCCATGTGCCAACGTATTCCTCCTTTCCGCCTCCTTCCTCCTTTCTTCTTGTCTTTCTTCTTCGGTGAGCTTGGGACATGAGCTCTTGATATGACCCTCCTCGAAGCACATGAAGCAAATGATCGGTTTGTGGGGCCTTGCCTTACAATCTCGACTCACATGACCCGTCTTCCCACATTTATAGCCTTTTCCCTACATGAACCGAGATGATTCCTTTTACAAATTTTGCAAAAAGGAACATCCCTTCTATTGGCGTTGCTACCGAATGCACCATCTTATCGGAATCTCTTATTTGGGGAGTTGTCTCCCTCATACTTCCTCTTCAACTCACCCTCATCAACTCTTGATTGTTCAATCTCGTAATATCTTGCCACATCACATAACATGGAGAAGGACTCCATTTGGCGCAAACTTATTTTCTCCCTCAAACTTTTCTTTAGAATTGTTCCTTCAAAAATTATTCATTCTCCAAAAACTCGGGGCAAAATTGTGCCTTGTCGAGAAATTGGGAACGAAACTCCGTCAAGCTAAGTGTTCCTTGAGAGTCATTGAGGAATTCACTCCTCAATCTTGCCACCTCCGCTTCCGATCTAAATTCCTTGAAAAACATGGCCTTCAACTCGGGCCAATCCACATTGTCAAGCGCTCCCTTCTTCACCGTCAACAAGTTGTCCCACCATCTTTTTCCCTTATTTCTCAACATACTTACGGAAAATACAACTTTAAGATCTTTGGGGCATTGACTAGTACGAAAAGACCCCTCAATCTCTGACACCCATCTAGTACAAACAATGGGGTTACGGTCACCATGAAATTCGGGTGGGTGACATACGTCAAAGTCCTTGAAGGAGAACTTTTTCTTGTAGAATTTCTCCCCCGTTACGTCCACCTCCTTCTCCGCTTCATCCTTCTTATCTTTCCCCTTACCATCCCTCTTCTCAAATTCACATTGAACATCAAAGGCGACCTCCTCCCTAATCATTTGGGCTATATAATCTTTCATCGCCCCTTCCATATTTTGGTTTAGCTTTTTGAGAAGAGGTGGAGTATATTTCTCCAATGCCCTTCCGATTTGATCGGAAATATCCATACTATCTTCCGGGAAGATGATCTCTTTCTCGTTGTGTTGTTCATGTTCTTCTTCTTCATTGTGTTGATCTGACATACTATAATAAGAGTAGAGAAATTGATTTTAAATACGCAACCTATCTTTTTCTACGAATCATAAGCCAAAACCTATAAGTTTGATGCGGTTGGTTTATAAATTTGTTAGTACTTCAATCACAATAAGGTCGGCTTCTTATTGTGCTTTAATATTAGCAATTTTATAAGCTAACATCACCAAACACATATTCGGGTCCCATATAAAATTTCTAATACCTAAGGTCGAGTCTCAACTAAGGTTTAAGTCTAGGCACTCTCTATACGAGGGAATACCTAAATCCCTTAAACCTTGGCTCGGATACCACTTGAAACAAACAAGACTCGATAACCAAGTAAAACAAAAAAGGAATTTTTTTTTTTTTTACTACAGACTAATACTCCATATATTAGTCTAGAATAGACTAATACTCCATATATTAGTCCACAACAGTCTAATACCACAATAGACTAATACTCCATATATTAGTCCACAACAGACTAATACTCCATATATTAGTCCACAACAGTCTAATACCACAATAGACTAATACTCCATATATTAGTCCACACAGACTAAAACCACAACAGATTAATACTCCATATTTTAGCCTGCAACAGACTATTACCCTACATATTAGTCTACAATAGACTAATACTCCACCTACTTCTGCACAAACCCATTTTGACCCAAAATTCATTTCCACATATTAACAACTAGTAAAACTAATCACAAACACATTTAAAAACTTGTTAAAACATACCACAATACAACTATTCCAACAACGACCAGAATTCGAAAAGCAATTGACCAAGCATATCCATAAACAAATGTACCAAAACATGACCATAAACAACCAAATTTGTACCATGAGCCAAAGTAGAGAGGGACAACTAGGTTTCTACCAAAAACATGCCATTCATCAGAGAATAGCCAAATTACCTTCCAAGTATCTACAAACAACTTCAAGCTCTAATCCTCCAAATCAAACCAACCTAGTTCCTTCTTCCGGAACTACCTATAATTAAAAGGGTAAACAACTGAAAGGTAAGCGAAATGCTTAGTGAATATACATGCATATAATCATATAAACGAAGGAGGGCAATGCTCAAGGGACTGTTGCATATGGACTATGACACTGTCGTGTCATATCCATAATACTCACCCTTGGGCTAGGCATTACATGGATCCATATAAGCAAATGATTACGATCACAATCAATATATCAATAACAAATGCTCCTCATGAGCCAAGGCCACCAATTAGGCCCGTAATCATGCTCAACCACAAACGTGGGACTTAACGCCAAATCAATTACCACCAATGGACACACTCAACACCGAATGGTAACTGACCCGACAGATATACAAGAGTATGCAAGTATATTCACCTCCTTCGCGACACAACAAATAATCAAGATAACCGCAAATACACAAAACCAAGCTTTCAACCTATCATTATAACATAATGCATACATAAGACGATAATCACTTTCCAAGCTATCTCAACATAGCTAATCAATCTTTTCACTAGCATTCTAACCTCTAACCCATTTCACTAAGTCATTGAGTTGCTTACTTAACAAAGTTTTCATATCAATTCCAAGGTTTCATCATCATCATCATCATTATTTCAAACATTAGTAAAAATCACCATTATCATAGTAGGAGCTTCACCACCAACATTCTTATTTTCAGTCAATAATAACATAAGCAACCCAACAACTAACTCATAATATTCCATAATTTGGGGGAAATTCATATTTGGGCTCAACACTATCAAAACCCCCAATTTTTTATATTCAAGAACCTTAATTTCTAATAAGGAAAGGAAATTAGGTTAGGAAGCAATTACCTCAAAGGAATATAAGATCAAATTAACACTTGAAATCTCAATTTCTTCTCCCCCCTTTTCTGTTGATAAATTCGGCCACCACCACCACTATTTCACCAAAACCCTAACTTTTTATTCTTGAAAGATAATAGGATAATGTTCTTTGATGATTATTATTTTTTATTTGAAGCTTTGGATTAGTGTTTACAATTTGATTTCTATGGAGGTTTGGAAGAAATGAGAGTAAAGAGAAAGTAGTATGGAAGATAGTGGAATTATGATGCATCACAACAAAAGTGGTTGGCATCTCCTAGTGATGCCACGCCCCCTTCACACTTTTGGGTAAATTTTTACACGCTATCCGTTAAAGTTCCAACTAAATTAACCCTTTTTCAAAAACAAAATAATAAGATTTATTTTAATGACAAAACTACAAAAATGGTTAATTTATTACCTTAAATTATCGGTGTGTTACACTGTTTATTCTTTGCGTGCATTACTGATGGAGCTCCATTCTGTGCGCAAGCTAAGCTACTAAGTTATTGCTCTCGCCGTAGATTTCACTAATTTTGTTTTTTGTTTCTGCTGGTAAAAAGACAAATAAGATTCCATTTCCTCATAACAGTTTTAAATATATGCAATAGAGTTATAGAGAGCTATAGTTACGGAATAATTACAGACATGGTTGGGGAACTCGTGACTCGGACTCGACTCGGTGAGGAAGTGAGTCAGGTGTTTTTGGAGACTCGGACTTGACTCGGAGAGAACTCCTATTGGAATTTTATATGCAAGCATAAGTTTTTTTTAAATTATATGCAATATCACTTTAAAACTATATTCCAAACTAATTCAAATATAAACATAATTGTATAAAAACATGAACAAAATAATTCAAACTTGAAGATTAAACGCTAGATTACTTGTTAGATTTGCGCTTCATCATCATTTTGTGTGTATCAAAGTTGGAGAACTTGTGACTCGGATTCGACTCAGCGGGGTGGGGAGTCAAGAGTTTATTTTGGGTACTCGGCCAACTCAAGAAAGTACTACAACCTTGATTACAAGTACATAGTAACATTGGTAAATGACGCCTGTATCCAAGCTGTGGTATTCTCCGTATATATATGTGCTAATGCTATACAATAGTTGAAAAGAAAATTTGTGTTTTGGTAAAAAGAGTGAATTTTGAACTTGTTCCTCAATTTGTTTTAGTCCATTATTTGTCAACAATATATTGCTAACAGATTAATAGTTGCATTTGGAACAGACATGAAAGTTTAAAGTTCCATGCATACCTATAAGACCTGAAGTCAACCCGCCAATCTATCAATCCATTAGCTCATATATAACTTGAAATCAATTCACATATTCATTTAACCGGTCAACCCAGTTTTTTTAGGTTGGTTGTTAGGTTTGGGTTTACGGATTGAGAGATTTAGATTGATATTGCAAACTCGATATTGATATCAGGTTGGGTTCATTTTGGATATTATCAATCCATCAACCAAACTCGTCATCCGCAATTAACTATTTTATAATTATATTTATATTTGTTTTAGTTATTATTTCATATAAAGTTATTTACCCGTGGATTAGAAATTTTAAAGTTGACGGTTGGTGAAGTCAACCATGAACCATCCTCACCCTCACCCGTTTTTCCTGCATAAAAGTTTATGAGCATCATTTTTAAATCAAATATAAAATATTTTGATAAATATTCACCATTTTGTGCATTGCATGGACACTATTCTAGTTTATAAATAAAATCTTTAGAAATTAAATTAAGATGTGATTTAAATTGAAACACATATTATTGATTGTTTGAATAATAAATTTCGTGCTACCCGATAATTGTATCTCTTTTCTTGTTCTTGTGATTTTGAAATTCAAGACATATCTAAAAAAAATAATATATGTCGAAATGACATTAGATTCCTGCATTTTTTTAACCAAATCCATTTTTGAATTTTCATACTTAATTAAAGACTACATGTTTAATATGACACCTTCCTTCTTAAAATATGTCTCCTATTAATAGTAGAGATTAAATGTTAAATGTATTTATAGGTTCAAGATTAAAAACAAATCATTATACTTTCTAAATGTTGTGCCAACAATATATAGAACCATTCCCTCTCAATTCACGGTTGGTGATTGGATAACGAAATAAACCTATATATGTATCACATATTGAAACTTAACCGAACCAGAAATTTAACCAGAAATCGTCATAGAATTTTAACCCGCCAACCTGATTTTTTGGATTGGGTCCGGTTGGGATCTTAATTTAAGTCGACTCGTAAACCAAAACATTTAAAATTAATTAATTTATTAACTAATGTCAACCTATATGACCAAAAGCAACTCATTTGACCTAGAAACCAGCGAACACACTCGACTAAAAAACAACTTATTTGACCTACTAACCCGTCAACTTGACCAAAAAGCAACTTATTTGACCTAAAACAAACGCATTTGATCGGTCAACTCACATGACAAAAAAAAAAAACAAAACAAAACAAAAACAAAACACCCATTATAATTAATTAGGTCAACCCTGGTCAAGTATAAAATGAAATGTCTGACTCAAAATTTTTGGTGGTTGGTTTATATATAATTCACATTGCATCATAAATAATGTGTTATCTCATACTTCTATAATTTGCGTTAATAATTATTTTCACTATATTAGATGGTTATATTTTTTTTATCATTTTAAAATTATATATATACTATATTATACAAAAAAATAACACTTGATTTTTAAAGATGTTGAAAATACGTAATATTTTTATTTAGCACCCTTTAAAATATTTTCACACAAACTACCCTTAACAACAACGATTAATTTACACTTTCAACCCTTTATCTTTTAAAATATTTCCATTAATTATTTACATCAATTATTTTTACATCAATTATTTATAATACTAGACGCTTCCACCCCCAACAGTTACCCCCACTATTACACAGTCGTCACAACGATCACCATCGCATTGCGCGAGTACCGTGCTAGTTTATATTTATTCTAATTATTATTCTATATAAAGTTGTTATCATTATATTTTTATTCATATATAGATAGCTATTAGACAATTTCATAGATAGATATATAACACACTAAATTTTACTTCAACGTAATATGTATATAAACCAAATTTGAAAATATTATTAAATCAGTATCTAATTATTTATTTAATTAGAATCAAATTTTCAATATGTTTTAGTTGAATCTTATACGAACTTTTTTTTCTTTCAAATCTAATAAGCAACATAGTTTTGGATAACATAAATATATTACGGATGCAATTTTGTTTGATGGGCAACTTGATGGATCTTTATTATCCATGTTTTATTTTTTTTTATAACTAATTGACTTTTTAATTATGGACGAATGCATTATTGCCATAATCATCTATCAAAGTTAATTTTTAATTTTAATGGTAGAGATTAACTTGTTGGTTTATTTTCAATGGCTTATATCAAAACATTGTTTATTTTTTTCTCTTTGTAGTGGTAGCCATATATATATAATACCACATTTAACATCAAATAATTTTACATTCACCACCATCGTCGCCCCCATCACCATTCCTATTGACGTCCCCACTGCCGCCCCCACCACCATCACCACCACCGCCTCCGCCGCATTGCGCGGACTTAAATCTAGGTTGTTAAAACATAAAAACCATTATACGGTAAAGTTTCTTTGATGTCGTATCCCGACTTAATTGTCGAAAAAAAACATGCAAGGGGGTTTTGAAGGCTTTTAGGAGTTTAAAAGCCCCATGCTTTTAAAAATAACCCTTTTAGAAATGATAGTCATGTTTGGATATTCATTTGAGATCAATAGTCTTACCCGAAAAAAGCTTTTAATTTTTTTTTTAATCTATATACTAAAAAACATCATAAATACAAATGAAATTCAGTACAATATCCACCTAAAAATTAATGTTTTGCATTTGTTAAAACATCTTGGCATGTTACAACGTTTTTGTCATAAGCTTTTAACTAAGTTCACATAATCGACAACAAAAGTTGGTATATCTATTGTATGTATGTAAATGTCCAGAAGCAACTTACACAAAATGCAAAGTTTTATCAGTTACATTATTTGTCAAACTTTAAAAGGCAAGTTTTTTAATGTGATGGTATAAAAATAGTTACATTAAATATCATAAAAGATTTACCATAGTTGGATATCATAGTTGACTTTCAATTTAAATGGTGGAGATTAATTTGTGAGTTTATTTTCAATGACTAAGATCAAAAACTAATCTTATTTTTTTCTCTTTATAGTGGTAGCCATATATATATATAATTTCCTCACTTTAATTTTTCATTGAATTCCCTAGTTCAGAGTATGTTAATGATTAGATAGCTTATATTTATAGACGGTATAAATTTGTTCGTATTTAAAAAAACTATGAATGCACAATACAACAAGATGTAATTAATATGCAAATTAAAAATTGTTATTCGTCCTTTTCTCCACAAGAAGAATATGTCATTGTTGTTTTTCAAGTGTGGGTAGCATATGCTTTCTTTTTTTTTTTCATACTTTTAGCCGTATGTTTTGGGAGTCAAGTCGCGGTCTTTTAATTGCTCCCATCGCCATACTCATGATCTGAACTTTATATGCGTTTATATAAGATAGCTTCTCAAAATCGTTATTTTGTAAATGATCAATTAATGTTATTATATATGGTTCGCTTTATTTCAGAACACTTGTGATATTTTTTTGTTTTACCCTAAAGTCTATATGGGTTTGCATATGTTTGTACGTACTGCAAGCAATTTCGGTGTTATTATTAATTACATCAACCACCGCTCTAAAAAACAAACATGTATAATAATTTAGGACGCGTTTAGTTGCGAAAATCGTTAACTAGTTTTTTATTTTTTTGAAAATAGAAGAAGTTTTCCATCTATAGAAACAAATGAAAATTTTGAAAATGTGTTTAGAACTAAAAAAGTGCTATTTTTATTTTTCATATTGAAAATGATGTTATAATATACTCGTAATTGATTAAGTGGGAGGTTGAGATGGTGACGAGGGGTGGAGGCATGGATGGAATGTAGAAGGAGATCGAGTTAATATAATTTGAGGTTTTGTCAAAATTTATAGAATAGAAAATGAAAAGCGAAAAATAATAAAAAGGTGTTTTTTAAATTCTCATATAATAGTAGAAAACAATTTATTTATTTTTTTGTAAAAACTTTTTTAAAATTCTATGATTTGAACGCGTTTTTCTTTGTTTTCCATGTTCTCTTTTGAAAACAAAATTTGAAAAATAAAGGAAATTTTTCCTTAACTAATAAGCGTCTCTATAATTTCTTGCCTTAAAGTTGTGATAATTCCACAACATAGTCATTTGCCGGTGGTGGTTGGGCTAGTCTCATAGTGACATAATTCGGTGGTTCGCGGTACGAACGTGATCCTAGTCCACTTGGGTTTATGATTCCAGTCTAAAAATGATCTATTGTAGTTTGGATTTAGTTTTGGGGCTTGTTTATGAACTTGAATCATACTAATTTATAAACTTCAAGTCTTCAATCATGGTTCTTGTTGCCATCGGTCTCTATTTAACTTTGCATTGTATTGCTAGTTACCTGGGAATAAGTTCGGGAAAAAATTGATTCCCTATACTTTCATTTACATGCAGCCATAAAATAAGTTACTAGAATACATTTTAAATCTTCGAAAACATAATTAGCATAAAAAAATAAACTTTTGAGTGTTGCATTTATAATTAATTGGTAAAAAATTTGAAGCTAAAATTTAATACAGTATATAACATGTAAACTATAAACGTGTCAATCATCGTTTATTTTTCGATATGTATCCGACTGGCTCATCTCTACTACTCGTAGTTTCGAAATATTAAATTTTAATATAACTTACAAGTATATGTGAGATATAATCCACAAGGTAGATGCATTATAAGTCTATATATAAGTAATTATATATAGGGTGGGTTATTTGTAGTACATGTACTTTTTATAGTACATGTGTAACATGTGTAACTTAACTTACACACTTCTTCTTCCTTTTTCCTTCCATCTCCGACCACCACCATGATCATCTCCGACCACCACCATGACACTCCGGCGACGGAGACTATCTCCGGCGAAACTTACACATGTGTAAGTACAACTTACACATGTGTAAGTTAACTTTCCGGTGAGAATCAGGTTCATTTTCGGGTGTTTACAGTACGGGCCAGAGGCCCTTATCCATTCTAAACTTAACCGTCAAGGGACGCATATGTGAATCGTATGGATTTGATGGGCGACGATCTAAGAGATGGTGTCGGTGTGCTACGGTACGGGATCCTCCCTTGCTGCCGGCGCAGGCGCCTTTGCTGGGTGGTCGGAGATAAAGGTGGCTGGTGGTGGTTGTCTCGCGATGGAAAAAACCTAGAAATTTTAAACGCTAAAATGCTAAAAAAAAGTTGTACTTACACAAGTGTAAGTTAGTTACACATGTGTAAGTCTCGCCGGAGATGGTCGCCGTCACCGGAGGATCATGGTGGTGGTCGGAGATGATCATGGTGGTGGTGGTGGTGGTCGGAGATGGAAGGAAGAAGAAAGAAGAAGTGTGTAAGTTAAGTTATACATGTAGTTACACATGTACTATAAAAAGTACATGTACTACAAATAACTTTCCTCATTATATATATATAGGGGTGGGTTATTTATAGTACAAGTATTTAAAAAAGTACATGTCTAAGTTAACTTACACATGCTTGTTTCTTCCATCTCCGACCACTACCACCACTACCATGATCATCTCCGACCACCACCATGATTCTCCGGCGACGGCGACCATCTTCGGCGAGACTTACACATGTGTAACTACAACTTACACATGTGTAAGTTAACTTTCCAGTGAGAATCAGGTTCGTTTTCGGGTGGATACGGTACGGGCCAGAGGCCCTCATCCGTTCTAAGCTGACCGTCAAGGGACGCATATGGGAATCGTATGGATTTGATGGGCGGCGATCCAAGAGATGGTGACGGTTTGTTACGGTACGGGCGAAGCCCTTGATGCCGGCGTCGGCGCCGTGGTTAGGGTGGTCGAAGATGATGGTGGCTGGTGGTGATTGTCTCGCGAAAGAAAAAACCTAGAAATTTTAGACCCTAAAATGTTAAAAAAAAAAAAAGATGTACTTACACATGTGTAAGTTAGTTACACATGTGTAACTCTCGCCGGAAATGATCGCCGTCACCGGAGGATCATGGTGGTGGTCGGAGATGATCATGGTGGTGATCGGAGATGGAAGGAAGAAAAAAGAGGAAATACCTTGTACTTTTTGTACATTTTTAAACCCTTGTACTAAAAATAACTTTCCTATATATATATATTAACACCAAATTAAATAATATATAATGAATATTTGATGTAACTAGCTAGCTTACAATCAAGAATTTGTTAGATGATTACTTTAGTAATAAAGTAGTAAACGATGAGACCTGTACATTGAACAATTTGACTTAAAAACAAAAGTATAGTAGGTTGGAGAAGGTGATAGGAAAATGACACGCATTCACAATGTATATAGGCAAATATAAGCAAAAGTACTCCATCTAAAGTGTATATAAAGAAATTCTTACATATATGATATATGATATATATATATATTATGGGAAAAAGATGGATCATCTTAAATATTAGCCTAAAAATCTCTTTAAAACCTTATGAATGTGACAAATGGATTTTACTTAATCTCTTTCCTAATCCCCTCCCCTTGAATTTCCATATATCACCATCCAATTAATTAGAAGGATCTTTAGGCTAATGAATGATGAGAATTAATCGTTCTCCATATTAGATTACTACCCATTAGATAGATGGGGACATCATAAATACTCATATAAAATATAGATGGGGACATCATAAATACTCATATAAAATAATTAATAATTACTTATGTGTTTTAATTTATCACATGATATATCTAATCAGATGTTAATATATTAAGATTTAACACTCTAAAAAGTTGAGTATATTATTTACTCATGATGTTTGAAATAGGATTAAAAGGGTTCTTAATGATATATATGCACTTATGTATGTAAAAGATGGAAAAAAATAAAATAATATATAAAGTAGATTTTAAAAGAAAAACAGAAAGAGAAGTAGATATAAAAATGAATATAAAAAATTTATATCAAATATAAAAGAAAATATCAAAAAAAAAAAAATAGCTATTTTAATATTAATAAATTACGTACAAATGTAAATTAAATTAGGAGGAAGGGAGATTGTGTTAATTAGATAGAAACCCCCAGATTCCATGTACCATTTGGTATCAATCCCTCAGTCAGATTAGTGTTCAGGTGATTCTCAACCACTTAATAATCCCTTAATTATCTCAAGTTTGTCTTTGGAAAGTGGCGGCTGGTGGCCACTGGATTATGACCCAATGGTTATGTAAATTAAAATACAGAATTTTATATCCTACAATATAATCATTAAGTAAATAAAAATACTAGATATTAAAATAATTATATTTCATCGTACAAATAGATAAGTGTGAGTCCACCTACACAAGATGTTATTCGAATACAGGATATAATAAGTGTGAATAATAATAACAATTATATTAAGTAACCCGACTGACAAGACATACTAATCTAGATAAAGACTAGTTTAGATTAAGATCCCAATATGGATATGAACAAATAAGAACAAGTGCTTGAAACTATATAAATAATATGTATAATCAAGTATTATGGCAAAGAGTCAAGATGTATTTTTCCAAGTATTTTATTTATTGCTATAAACAAAATACAAAGGTTGTTGCGGAACAAAGATAATCACACTTGTAAAAATATCTAAACAAACTAGAAATACAAATGATCTAATCAACAAGGAAATACTCGTAAGAATACTTAGAGTATATATCACACGTTGCAACGCCAAAGTTCCAAGCATTTTTGCAAGTGTGAGAAGTCTTATGTTTATAGGCAAACATGTCTTGATGACATAGCATATGCCGTACAAATATGGTTGGGTGCATTTATGGATTTGTTGAACAAATCCATAACATGTTTGTTTAAGGTAAAGTATGTAAGTTTCTTTGATGTGACTTGACATACTTTATTCCCAACCTTTTGTCAAAACTATCCCAATCCCAAGTATAAAGTTATTAACCGGGTAAAGGTAGTTTAAAGCCTGCAAAAAAGACTTCCTTGTAATCAGTGAAAAAGTGTTGTAATACTTTTTCACTGAGAGCCTTCAGATCTTCAATCAGATGGAATCTTCTCAGAGTTATGCTTCTCAGAAGTTTTCCTTCTTCAGTCTTCGGTCTTCGACCTCAGAATGAACGTCTTCAGATATGTTGATCTTGATCTGAGGTAAAGCTTCAGAGAACTAATTCTGAGGGACTCAGAATTTCTGTACAAGTATTTTCTCTGAGCTTTAATATTTCTGAACAAATTATACTTGGTCGATTTTCAACCTAACAATAAGTTACAAAGATCGACAGTCGATGTCTCTTATTTAGTTTTATTATTCACTAAATATCTACCATACTTTGCAAAATATAAACAAATACTAAGTTAGATCAAGTTTTTTGTACGCAATATTATAAGTTGGTCATGGGTTTTAATTTTGTCTTTGAGACACAAGCAAAAAGCTAAGTTGTCAAACAAACAAAATAGCCACATATACATAATCTCATAGTTATATAGATAGATTTTAATATTTGTTGAATAATAAATAAAAAACGTTAAGCCCTATGATTTTTATTGAAAAAAAAATAAGATGTGAGAGGTCACTTGGGTTGAGGATAACCCCATATTCACATTTGCCAGATGTGAGTGTTAATGTAAGAATTAAAACAAGGTTGAGAACTGTGACAACCACTATTTTCCTTCCTCTTTCCTTTTTTTTGTGTGTGGTATTTTAATTTTTTAATTTTTAATTTTTGATTTTTTTATTCTTTTCAGTAAAAACTCATTCTACAAAAAAATTTCTAAAAAACGGTTCAAAAATAAAAAGATTATATGGGTTATGTGTCGAAAACGGATGGATACAGTACGAGCGTTGTCATTATCCGATCTAAAGAGGCTGTCACCGGACGCATGTGGGAATGGTATGAATTTGATGGGCGGTGATACAAGAGATGGTGGTGCTTCAATAAGGTACGGGGGTATCTTTTAGCTCCAAGGACTCCACTCTTACAGATGGTTTTTAGTGGTTCTTACCGTTCTCAACTTTGTTTTGGTTCTCACTTAATCACTTCTCTATATATATAAAGGCATGCTTAAAATTTTAGACAAACAACAAAAGTATTATTTGATTAATAATGAAATTTAAGGAATGGAAAGAAAAAGATGAGCCTTTGGGTTAATAGCATAATGGTATTGAGAAGTCCTCCCAATGAAACTTGAATTTCGGAAGATTTGGGTTCGAGTTATGAGGGGTAAGGTTTACTCCTATTATTTGTCGTTCCTTTGAGCGAATTAATAAGAGGTTTTTCTTCCTATTAAGTATTGGGTAAGAGAACTTTTTAATGTAAACCCAGGTAAGTTAACATAGTCTAAATCCCCTTTATAATATTGGATTCGCACTTGTTAAAAATAAGAAAGATAAAAACAGGAAACTCATGTACTTCATGTTATCATGTATATATTGTCATTGTTAATATACACTACGTTTTTCTTTTCTTTCTTTTTTTTCTTCTTCTTTGAAAGTTCTTAATTAAGAAATTGTTGGTTTTGCTCAAAGTGAAGGACCTGCAATAATTGTCTCGACAGCTTCCATAAAACTTGAGCAATTGAACTAGATGTCATGTCTAGTAGATCTTATTGCTCAAAAGCTTTGCTATTCTACATAATACGAGTATATCACTTCATTTAATTTGTGTTCGAACTCTACTTCATAATGCATAGATCGATGAGACTTTAATATTAGGGATAAGGACCTAGGAATGTAATGAACTATGCACAAATGTTTATGTTGTGTAATGAACTACATAGATGTTTATTTTATGTAATGAACTTTTAAATCTAGGTTATTGGATGTATTCGACCAATCAAAAGCGTACAAGTGGCAGCTTAGATAGTTGCCACATATACCCGGGTATATTCAATAACCGAGATTTGAAAGTTCATTACATACAATAAACATCTAGGTAGTTCATTACATAACATAAACATTCGTGCATAGTTTATTACATTACCAGGTACTCATCTCTTAATATTATGTAATTAGGAGTTTAAGTATGTTTTTGGTGAATATGAAGATTTTAATCTTTGACTTTTGGATCTGAAGAAATAATTTGAAAATTTTTTATAATCTACCAATAAACTAAAACATGATTGTAATCATGTGGACATTGTTTTATAACGACAAGTGTCTTTTTAATCATATTCCTTAAAAAAAACTCTTTAAATAATACATTATTATTATTATTATTATTATTATTATTATTATTATTATTATTATCCATATAAAATAAAATATACATTAAAGATTACATATTACTATATAATAATTATTAATCGGTATATGCTATTAGATTCCTTTTGCAATAAAAATTGAGTTCTACTTTTTATATTAACTAACTTCGATTTTAGATAGATAGATAAAAACGAAATTGCTAATAATGATAAAACTCTACCCCTTTTATTTTTCTGGCAATTTATGGAAAAAATAAAGTTGGATGTATTTAAAGGGTGGAACGGTTTGTTGCTGGTGACACCATAAACAATTTTTTTTTTATTCACTACTAGAAAAATAGCCTTTAATGACACCAAAATTATGACACACACATTTTAATGACAATCAAAAACAGGTGTCATAAAAATACTGTCATAATTTATAAAATTTGAAGGGTTTATGACACGCAATTGTTAGTGTCATAAAAAAAGGTGGTGTAACACGGGATACACTTTCTTTGCGTGTCATCCTTAGTGTTGTCTTATTATTTTTGTTTCCCGCTATTGACAAAAGCTTTGTTTCCTACTAGACCAAATTAAAACCCTCAAAAAAAAAACCTAAGTACCTAAAAAGAAACCCTTTTACTGTAAAAAAAAAAATCAAACGAAGAAAGTGTAAATCATCATTAGCATCAAAAATCAAAATACAAAATATAGATATAAAATCTGTTTCAATCGAAGATGAAGCCCTAAAATCCTCTTTACAATCATCAATCGAAGCCCTAAAATCCTCTTTGCTGCTACAATTGAAGCCCTAAAATCTGTTGAAGACGAGTTACTGTTGAAGACAAAGCCCTTAAATTATATTCTGCTCCAGATTGTTGAAAACGAACCCCTAAAATTGGTAAATAATAATTTACTCTTGTGAGTCCACCTACACAAGATGTACAATGAGAACAAGATATAACAAGATATAAAATAGGTTAATAATAAACACAAGTATATCAAGTAACCCGACTGGCAAGTGGTTCGAATCTAGATAACGGCTAGTTATGAACCACGATCCAGATATGGATATGAATAATAAAGAACAAGTGCTTGAAACTATATAAATACTAATTATATTCAAGTATTATGGAAATGAGTCGAGATGTATATTTCAATGTATTTTATTTATTTGTATAAACAAAATACAAGAGTTGTTGCGGAACAAAGATAATCACACTTGTGAAAATATCTAAACAACCCTAGAAATACAAATGATCTATGCGACAAGGAATTACTCGTAAGAACACTTAGAGTAATATCACACGTTGCAATTGCCAAAGTTCCAAGCGTTTTTGCAAGTGTGAGAAGTCTTATATTTATAGGCAAGCATGTCTTGATGACATGACAATATGTTGTACAAATATGGTTGGATGCATTTATGGATTTGTGGGACAAATCCATAACATGCTTGTTTAAGGTAAAGTATGTAAGTTTCTTTTATGTGACATGACATACTTTATTCCCAACCTTTTGCTAAAACTTTCCCAATCCCAGGTATAAGGTAATTAACCGGGTAAAGGTAGTTAAAGCTGCAAAATGACTTTCCTCGTAATTAGTGAAAAAGTGTTGTAAATACTTTTTCACTGAGCCTCTTCAGATTCTTCAATCAGGTAAGATTTTCTCTGAGCTCTGCTTCTGAGAGGATCTTTTTCTTCAGTCTTCAGTCTTTGACTTAGTCTGAACGTCTTCAGTGTTGGTTGATTCTGAATCTGAAGTGAAGCTTCAGTGAGCTTTATTCTGAATGCCTTCAGAATCCTGAGCAAGCTTTCTTCACTGAACTTCAACTATTTTGAACAAATCTTACTTGATCGATTTTCTACCTAACAAATTCCCCCTATTTGTTCTAAAATAGTTCATGTATTTTAGACTTCTATCTATACAGGTTTGTAAGTCTAAAAATACAAGTTTTTGTTTAAGTTGTAAAAATATTTCTAAGGACATCTCATAGATCATGATGCCTTAAGAAAATTTTCTTGTTTAATTTTCTAACTTAAACTATTTCCTAATAATATGATGTAACTTGCAACTATATAAAAGATACTGAGATGATTGTTCAGTTACAGGTACAGAAATGAAAATGGAAAATATTTACAAGTACAAATATTTACAAGGAGATATGACTACTTCTTCGCAGGTCTTGAGCCAGAAGGTGCGTCAGTAGCCTTTCTTTTTGGAGAACTGATCTTCCCAAATAATCTTTCCTCCATCTCAACTTTGGCCTTTATTTTCTGTTGGATCTTCAGCATCCAGGCGCCAGTTAGATGAGACTTTTGTTTTCCTTTCAGAACAGTGATCATCTCCTTGTGCTCAGAATACCCAAACTTATGCACTAAAACCTGCTCATATTCTTCTTCTGCTCTACCTTCTCTCTTCACAACCAGATTGAACAATTTTAGACCATCTTCCTTCAGAATTTGCACGTCAAGGATCTTTGCAGGATGACACCTGTGTTTCATATAATAATCATACTGGTCCTTTTCATGTTTATCCTTCACCTGAGCAACTTCTTTAGAAATAGGTATGAATGTAGAGAGGTCAGAATCTCGAGCATGTTTTCTTGTAGACCTTGGGCTAGTTAGTTTGGGCTTCTGAGGTGGCCTACAAATTTCCTTTTCAACCTTCAGAACGCTGGCCATAATTTCTTTTCTCTTGATCTCCATCTCTTTCTTCCTATTCTTCACCAGATCTTCAATAGACAATTTGAAAGTGAGATGGTCCAGCTTTTGTTCTAAGGTAGAATACTTCACCCCATATTCATACTCGGCCATTTCTTCCAAGGCCTTTCTGCACTCTTGCATCATGTTTGATCTTCTGATATCGTTCCTTAGTAAGACCAAGAGCTGCAGCATCTACCAAATCATTGGTACCCATTGCCAAGTGCTGAGCCCTTTCTTTTTCTTTAGTCTCTATCCACATAATAAACTGGTTGGAGACTTGTCTTTGAAGGGCTTCCAACTTTTTCTGATCAGCACCCAAATCTGGCAATGGATAACCATGCTCATCAACATTCTCACCAACAACAAAACCAGAATCCTTTGCGCCCTTTTTCTTTGGTTCCTCAACCATCTAAGCTTTACCTTTGTCTTTCTTAGCTTGGTCAGATGGTTGGGGTTCAGATTGTTCTTTCAGTTGTTCCCCCTTAGATTGTTTCTTGGTTGCTTCCTTCATTTCTTGAGAACTAGACAACAAACCAATTGTCATTTCACTTCCCCCTTTGGGGACCTCGACAGGCAGCTGAGCATATAAATCGATGGTCTTTTGCATGCCTTTAAGAGGTTCCCAACTCTGTTGCAAAACACTATCAGAGAATCCCTTTGCCATAGATGCAAACTGGGATCTCAATCTGAAGGAAGAGTTCAGATTCAGCTTTTCATGTTCAAGAACTCCCTTCAACAATTCCCTTTCCTCTTCAGATAATGCACTAGAGGGGGGAGGAGCAACAACTGCAGGCTCTTTCTTGAGCAAGGTCAGAATTTCATCCAGTTGCTTTGATTGGTGCTGAACAATTTGACCAAGGCTTGACAAAGAAGTCTTCATTTCAGTAATAGCTATGTCAACCTTGTCATTCGATGCTTTTGATAGTTCAGACACCAGTGTTTAGACCTTCTCTTCAACCTTCTCTGCCACGGACACTGAAATGTGAGAAATAAGATCCTGGGAGAATACAGATTTTAGTGCCTCAGAAACCTTCTCACCAACAGAATCACCAAGTGACTTCTCATCAATACTTGGTTTCTTGACCAACTCACCAACTTCTTTCTCAACTGCCAAGAATGAATTTTGTATCCTAAGAACCCAGGATTGCAGATTCGCAACAACTGAAGTCTGCACATCCCTCTTGGTCAGCTTGAAGGCTTCACCAATTGCCCTACTCAATCCATTGCATACCCCGACCAATTCTTGCAACTTCCCAACCACCAAGCCCTCATTCACTGCAACTTTAATAAATTCAGTGCCCATAACATCCTGGGCACCCTTCAGATCGGCTAGAGACTTGGTGTTGGTAGTTAGAGATTTAGATAAGCCCTCAACCTGAATAAGTAGGTTGTGGACTTCGGTTTGAGATTTCTCTAACTGAGCTTCCATACTGAGATGTGGGGTAGATGAAGTGGAAGCTGAAGCAACAAAGGGAGAAGTTCAAATCCCTGCCAGAGTCTTCTCCAAAAGTACATCAGAAGGACCCTCAAATTCTGTTTCAGAGTCCAATTCTTTTTCTTGATCCTCTGGCAGGTCATAATTTCTCCTTGGTGGAATTTGATGAATTTGAGGGTGAAGATGTTGAAGTGGTGGTTGAAAAGCGGCTGAGGTGACATAGGCAGGGGTTGATCCTTCAGGAAATAAAGGATGTTGGTGTGAAATTGGTGGTCTTTGGTAAGGTGGATCAAGATCAATTATGTTTTGTTGTTGTTGTTGTTGTTGTTGTTGTTGTTGTTGTTGTTCCAAAAGAGGTGGTGACATGGGTTCCCTCAATAAGTCCTCCTCAAACTCAAAATCTTCGAGGTTTCCCTCAGGAAGCTGATCGTCATCCCAGATATTTACTATCTGGTCAGATATGCTCTGGTCTTGATTCCCAAAATCCAAGCCAGCACCCAGTTCAGCAGCTGCTTCAGCAGTTGCATCGTTACTGGTCAAAGGTGGAACTACTTCAGTCGATACCAATTGTGCCTCAGTAACCCTTGTTCTGGATCCAAGAGTCTCTTCATTAGCCACAAAAGTTGAAACCTCCATCTCTCTGGGTATCACCTGAGAAATATCAAAAGTTTGTGCATGCAAAGAGTGTAAGATTTGTGAAGTTACAGGGGGTGCATGTGCAGACTCAACTTCTAATTTGTGCTGGGCTGACACACTAATATCTTCACCATCTCCTCCTACAGAAGTTTTGGAGATGGTTGCTTGCAAGTTTCCCATTTGACCTTCTTCTAAAACTTGTTTTGAGGTCTCAGAAGGCTGAGATTGGGTACTAATATCCTTGGGTTCTAAGGATGGCCTAAAAGGACGCAGTTTTGATAAACCCTTTGGAGATCCTGAGGAGTCTTTTGGGAGATCCTCAGGTTGGTCAGTGGAAAATGAAGGTGGCAGGGTAGAACTTGTTTTGAGTTTAAAAAAGTGTAACATTTTGCCACTAGATCGACTGGTGGGTCTCACATTCTTTTGTGACCCGCCCAGTGATCTTTCTGAGCCAGCTGGTCGTGCTGCATCAGTTTTAACATTGTTACCAAGTACCTGAATCATTGCAGGGGAGAGTTCAGGTTCGTCCTCAGATTCAGAGAGCTTGGACAAGTCTTTACAGTATTCAGTCTGCGAGCTCTCCTGAAGGATGTCAGAGTATCCTTCTCCCAGAATGGCAAGAAAGCATAAACTCAAAAATCTTGGGAAGGCAATGTGAATACTCCTCTTCCCTTTCAACTTAGTCAATAACTAAAAGAAAAGCATCTCAGCAAAATCTACCTTCATCCTATGCCATAGGTAGTAGCCCATCTCAACTTGGATCAAAGAGATCTGATCCAAGCCACCACTATTTCCTCCTAGACACTCTACAATCTGTGTCCAGAAATATCTCCAACAACTTTTGAAACCAGCAATGAAGATGTGACCGGATGTTTTCAAGTTACCATCATCATCCACAATCTGGTTATGGCCAGTTACCAACAATACTTCTCTAAAATTTACTCCTTTTCTTCTCTTTTCATAAGGAGTGTTGGGAGGCAAGTAGTTTAATCGGAGTGCCTCCCTGAAGCCTTCAAGTGTCAAAACACACTTCACCGTGCCCTCTTTCAATGTGAAGGCAATTGACTTATCATCTTTTGCAACTTCAGCAGTGTACCAAAACTCCAACAAATACCTATGGTACAACTGCTCTGGATCAGCAGTTAGGGCGTAAGAGATGGGGCAACGTTGAAGAAAAGCGTTTAATCTGCCCATCAACCCTTCAGATTTGGCATTTAAGGTTGCCTTATAATTGTTCATGTTAAACCAGTAAGTGTTTTGGGTTCTTTTACAGATGTAGCCATTGGATTTTGTTAATGAAAGAAGATGAAGATGAAAGTGTTTTAAGGAATTTAGGGTTTGGAAAATTATGAAGGAAAGTGATTGAGTGTTGAGAGAATGAGAGAGAAATATGATTGGGAGTAAATGAAAAATGAAGTAAATGATGGAATGATTTTGGAAAAAAGGTTTTATATTTTCAAAGGAATACGAAAAGATTTTCCAAAGAAAATAAATAAAATGATTTTGAAATTCAAACCCAATAAAATATAATGATATTTTATTGAAAGTGATTTTGATCGGGTTTGAAATCCGAAATAATTTTTTGGCGACACGTCCGCATTTAATGCAACAACGGCCATGACCCCACTTTTTCGAAAAATATTCAACCGTTTTTAATGCAAAAGCAATGATCATTTTTCTTTACGGCGCAAGTTGTATGATACGTCAGCAAAAAGGTATCCTGAAACAGTAAAAATCAGGTGTTCACTTGCCAGCTAAGTATCCATTGTGTAATAAAAGGTTTTTGATGAACTTCAGATTAAATAATTTAAAGTTCTGAGAAAGGGTAAAGGAAATGCAATCTAAACCTTCTCATTTTCTGAAAATCTGAAGCCCTTCAGTTTCTGAATCACTTCAGACAAAATATTTTCTGAGGCAAAAGTTCCCCCTCAAAAAAAAATTTCCTTTTCTTGTAAAAACATTTTTTGTCTATTCCCCCCTGAAATGCTACACAGGATTTAGCATTCCCAGCTCGCTGATGAGATGTTTAAAAGTTTTGACATCTAAAGGTTTTGTAAACACATCAGCTAGTTGTTGGTCAGTGGGAATGAAATGAATTTCAATATCACCTTTTAAAATATGATCACGAATGAAATGGTACCTGAGATCAATATGCTTGGTTTTAGAGTGCATGACAGGATTGTGAGATATTGCAATGGCACTTGTGTTATCACAAAATATTGGCGTTCTGGTATACTTAACACAATAATCAGTTAGTTGGTTCTTCATCCATAAGATCTGAGCACAACAACTTGCTGCTGAAATGTACTCAGCTTCAGTAGTGGATAATGATACTACAGTTTGCTTCTTGCTTGTCCAACTAACCAATTTGCCACCAAGGAAATGACACCCACCTGTGGTACTTTTCCTATCTATCTTACAACCTGCATGATCAGAATCTGAATAGCCCATGAGATCTAGACTTGAGCCTTTGGGATACCTAAGACCTAGTCTGGGGACACCTTTCAGGTATTGAAAGATCCTTTTTACTGCATTCTAGTGTGCTTATCTGGGATCAGATTGAAATCGTGTACAAAGACATGTTGCAAACATTATGTCTGGTCTACTTGCAGTTAAGTACATTAATGATCCCACCATACCACGATATTTTGTGGGGTCGACAGGTTTTCCATTAGGATCTGAGTCCAAAGTTAATGGTGCAGAAATTGGAGTATCTTTAGATGAAATAGAATCAAACTAATATTTCTTTAACAAATCTCTGACATATTTTTCTTGTTATATAAAAATACCATCACTGGTTTGTTTTACTTGAAGACCCAGAAAATATGTCAGTTCACCCATCATACTCATTTCATACTCAGAGGACATTATTTTTGAAAACTTGTCACACAATTTTTCATTTGTAGAACCAAACACAATATCATCAACATATACTTGTACAAGCAAGATATCACTTTTCTCATGCAAGATGAATAAAGTGTTATCTATTGCACCTCTATGAAAACCATTATCTAAAAGATGTCGAGTTAGAGTATCATACCAGGCTCTAGGTGCTTGTCTCAGACCATATAAAGCTTTGTTCAGTCTATACACCCAATGAGGTTTTTCTTTGCTTTCAAATCCTGGTGGTTGATATACATACACAACTTCTTCTAGTTCTCCATTCAGAAAAGCACTTTTGACATCCATTTGGTAGACTTTGAACTCATGATGAGCTGCGAATGCTAAGAAAATTCACTCTCTGCAGTTCACCAGTACAACTTCCATGGACGGATATCCTAAATAAACCACTTACGCATTGGCTTAACACATGCTGTCCCTAACCTTGTAGCTTCAGCGGAATCTGCCAATTCTGCTTCCCAATTCTCATCACGTAGTTGGCTTAACGCATACACCTCGGAATATACCGCTTCTTATTCTTGTGCCTATTTTACCTCTGATGAGTATGGGTCTACGTACGTCAATCAGCCAGCGCCTTCTTCCTCCTCGTATACCTTTTTACTATCTCTATACTCGTCGTTAGCGCTCGGCACCTTCCTTGCTGTAAGCATATACCTTTACGGTACATGTTCAATTTGTCTACTGTTGCCTGGGATACTAGGCACCGTACTGTTGTTTCGGTCGGAGCTTAAGCTTAGGATCTTATACTTGAAGGCCTTCTATCCGCTTCTGCCGTCGATCTTTCTCTTTTGTGAGGGGTATGTCGGATAGGCTCCCAGCGTTCGTCACCAAGTCTGTCCCCTTAGTTTAGGCATTTGACCCTACTTGCAGCTTTCCCTTTTACTCCAGGTCTGTTCCTGTACTTACTTGCCCGCTATCCTAGGCATATCGGCCAGTGGTCTCGGTCGTTTTGTTCGGGCGTTTTCCATTTGGCACACCTTCCGACTCTGAGGTTGACTCAGATCTTGTTTTCAGGGATGAGTATGGGTGGGCTTCCAGCTATCCTTAATCTATATTTTATTGTGTTAACCAAATCAGCAACGTTTGAACCAGGTAAATTACCAACTAAATCCACACCTTGTATATTGGCTTATCACTTCACTTACAGTTTCGAACCCGACGATTTTATCGGATTCTGAAGCAGTCTATTCCCAAGCTAAATCCACACCAGTGTATTTGATTAACACATATAGTTTCTTAATGTTAGCCTCACATGTGTTCCGCAAATCCTCATCATCCGTATCTGGGAATCTATATACTAATTCAGGTTAAATGCTTTTCCCAAACCCCTTCTTCATGATCCGGCTTGTCTGTTATATGAGAATACCTTTGCTCGAAATGGATTACGTTAGCGCCACACTGAATATGATGCCTGCTACTGTGACTTCCAGTGCTCTCGCCCTATTTTGGCTCCCACTCCCACTAGTTCCTGGTCCCTCCAGCTTCAGGTTGTTTTCATGAGTGCGAAGAAAGCGGACTCCTTTTCAATAGAAAGGAAGCAAAAGAAAAGAAATAAAAAAATATAATAGAAGCCAGAAATCACACCGCATAGATGAAATGGAACAATAAATGAGGAAAACCTGAATGGATAAACAATAATTCAAGCCTTTTTGAAGCTCGAAAAAAGCCGGAAAACTGTAAAGGAAGCTTACATCACCTAACCTAAAAAGATTTGTGCATATTTTGAAAAACAACCTAAATCTAAGACTACCCATCAATCATCCAACACAACCAACTATTCAGACTAGAGAAATGAATTACAAAACTCAGTGAGTTAAATAATACGGCGATCCAAAATAATGGAATAAAAGACCTAGGAACGAGCAAGGAATATTTTTAGCCCCAACGACAAATGAACCTAGGGGCGGGGCATTTTCGGGGAGTAGCCCGCTTCCCATTACTCAATAGGGCAATTCCTCGCGCATAATTAAGGGAGCCATTGAAAGGTGACTAAAACACCAGAAACGGGGACTACCCGAGCTAATGATAGAGGCAAGAACACTTTCCGGCCAAGTCCCATTAATTGATCATAACGATATCGTGGAAATGCTGCACGGACCCATATATATAGGAACAGAAAAAGAATCACCTTGATACTAAACCGGATCGAGCCCAGGATCTTATTTGAAATGGGAAGATCTAGGATAGGCGGTGATATCACATATTTTATACATATTTATTTTCACAATATCATTTCTTTATTGGTAAATTATGCTTGTTTTTAATGACTTTGGATACTTAAGAGATGGTTTATTTGAATTATAGGTCCGTATGGTGGAAGTTAATAAAAGTTTGAAGTTTCATTCAAATTTGCAAGATAGACGAAAACCAAGCTCGAATTTGATGATGATCAGATGACAATAAAGAAGAGAAAGTAGCTCAATCTTATTGTAGATAAATTCGGCCAAATGTGACATGAAGTAAAATAATGGTAGAAGACTAAATTATATAGCAAGCATACATGTAGGCTTCACAATTTAATAACAAAAGTGGTGGTGGGCTCGTTGGCTTATGGCCGAATGGATGAAGAAAAAGTCAAGATGGGCCTCAGCCTTTTGTTAGTTCATGGAGTCAGCCCAAGGAAAAGTAATAAGACAACAATCAAGTCATCAACTACAAATATAATTAATTATTATTGTTGCTAAAAATTGAATGTCGGCTAGAATTGCATACGTGGGAAGCAAGGCGAACTATCCTATATATATTTACAGAATAACACAGTTGAGGAGAACAGATAGCTATCGAACCAATATTATTAATAGGAGTTTTACGAATTGATATAGTCGGTTTGTAGGAAATTAAATTTAAGGTCGGTTAGAAGGGAATTTGGACGGAGCGAATTGAGCTACACAAGACAAAGGCTTTTTGCCTTATTCGTCGAGCAGCAACTTTCAATCATCACAGCCGTAACACTCTTTTGTTCGCTTCTTTTCTCTTTTTATTATTACTATTAATCAAGACTTTATTACAATATAATTATTCTTATGGATTATATTTATTTGATAATTATTTGTGTTATTGGTCTTGTTATGAGTAGCTAATTATTTTTAGCACCCGCTTGGGTAGTAAGCATGTCATAGGGTTGTTTTAATGTTACTTGCAAGTGTTGAACAAGATTTTATGTTTAATCGTAGATTCACATTTACTTGGGTTTAAATATTGTTTTTATCTTTTATATTTATTGATTGATAATTGTAATTAGAAGTTCGGGAGAAATCTATGTCATTGTCAATTGATTTATGAAACGGTTGATCGGTCTTTAATTAACCTAAAGTCGTTGGAGTTCGGGAGAAACTAGCGATAAAGATTTTAAACAATTAAATCCATTTTAAGTGTGTAAACGCTTATGATAGAGGGATCTGATTAGGCGAATAAGCAATTCAGGAGAAAGCTTTTAAAAGATTAAATCATAAAATCAACTTAGGTTCTTAATGCTTAACTGTTTAGAGTAGAAATTAAGTGCGGGAGCAATAATTATATTTTGAGTAGTTAAAGTTTCAAGTATAACGGGAGTTCATCTTGTCTACCTTTTAAGTCGTTCAACAAATGCAAGTAATATTTAGACCCGATGATTGGCATGTGAGCTGATCCAAGTAGGTGTTCCCTTTTAAATCTGTGTTAAGATTCAACAACAAAATTCTCTTTGTGATTAATCCTACGGGATTACTAACTTTTTCTACTAACTTTTGCAACGTGGCAACTCGGCCATAAAAACCCATTTTTCTTGAATCGCTTTACTTTTACAATTGCTTAATAAGTCCTTGTGATCGACCTCGGATTTACCGGTTTACTATACTGCATGTGAACGGGTACTCTGCTCGTAAGTGTGTGGTAGTCAGTTTTCTAGTGATTCGTGTTTATAAATTTTATAACAAGATTTCACACATCAAGTTTTTGGCGCCGCTGCCGGGGACTTAAGTTTAAGTAGTTGTTTAATCTAGTGGTTCGATCCTTTCTTGCATTCATTTGTGATAATGTTAATTGCTTTATTAGATAGATTTTATTTTTGTTTTTAATTTATCTCTTTTTGTCCCAGGTGCGGTTAATGTTTTGTCTTGTGGTGATTGTGCAGGTTCTTAGTAGTTGATGAACACAAGAGCTTCTGGAAAACCTTTGGTTAGTCCTCAGTCTAATCCAGGAAGAGCCAGACGTCGCTTATTGTCACTCAACAACATGGAGACCTCTACATCTGACAGGATAGATCCAGAAACTGCAGAGCAAGACCAAGAGGACATTGATTTGGATCAACATTATTCAAAGAAAGATTCACCAACAGGGATCCAGTTCAGCACCGATTTCTTAGAATCAGGTGGTGTTTTAAAATCAGGTGATAGTTCAGAATAGGAAGATAATAAGGACAAAACTTTTATACCTGGTTCAGCAGTAATTCTTCGGGTAAATCAACCAGTTCAGGCAAGAAGAATGGGTGATCAGGAACAACCTGTCAACTCCAACAACGGTCTTTACGGGGATCGAAGGAGAAACATACCGGCCAACCGTGGAAATGCTATTCGTTCTCCAGCCACCGGGTTGAATTTTAATCTTAAAGGAAATCACTTGAAGAGTGTTGAGGAAGAGAAGTTCGATGGAGTGACAAATAGTGATCCTTACGGCCATTTGGAAAGGTTTGAAAAGATTTGCAGGTTTTACAATTATGGGGAAGGACAAAATGACATCATGAAACTTGAGCTCTTTCCACTTACTCTTTGTGGAGAGGCAAAAGCTTGGCCCAAGGAACAACCGGATGATTTGTACTCCACATGGGCTGAACTTCGAGAAGGTTTTATTGATGAGTTCTATTCTGTAAGAACTCAAAGACAATTGGAAAATAAGATCAGGGCATTTACTCAAGATGCGGGTGAAGATGTAGTTGATTCTTGGAAACGGTATAAGGAAATGCTTCGAAATTGTCCAGGTCATAATATGACTACTGAAGGAGTCGTTGAGATTTTCTATGACGGTTTGCTTAGGAAGACTAGAAGGGAAGTTGCAGCTGCGTTTGGGGGTAGTTTGAATAATGTGACTCCAAGTGAAGGTTATAAAATCTTGGATGACATGGCTAAGGAGTTCTCTGTCCGGGAAGAAATCCAAAGTAGGAAATCGGGAAGTAAGACTGTTGCTAAGGTGGAAAGTGGTGAAGAGTCAAGGTTAGTTGCTGAAGTTAGGCACTATCGAAGTAAATGAATGAGAGGTTTGATAGCCAAGATGCAAGGTTCAAGAGCATTGAGAGAGATGTGAAGGTCATAGTGGATGGTTTTGACTACTGTGGAGATGATCATTACTCGGAAGATTGCCCGGACAAGCCGGCTCAGGAAGTTAGTTATGTTCAGAATCAGTAGCAGGGATCCTACAACCAGAACACCGGTTATCAAAACCGGTAATTAGGTACTTCTTATCCCTCATCTTCATTTAATAATACTAACAATTCCGGGTTTGGTGGCAACAGGTTCAGCAGGTTCAGCAATCAGCAGAACGCGAATGCTGAATTGAGAGAAATTATGAAGGATTTGATCAATGCTCAGAAGGCAACCGACGAGAAAGTGGAAGAACAATCCAAGAAGATGCATTTTGCATGGGATTCTATGACTACTCGTCTGGACGGTTTAACTCATAAGCTGGAGCAAAGTAAAAAGGGCACTCAAGCTACATTTTAGGATATAGAAGCTAAGCTCGAAAGGCTAAGAACTTCAAATAGGCAGCCCGGTACACTACCAAGCAATACTCAGCAAAATCCTAAGCCTCAACAGAATAACCAAGGATCGGGATCGAAGTACAGCCATCCGAATGCTCGTAACGAGCAAGTGAATGTGGTCACAACAAGAGCAGGTAATACTTATAATTCTGCAAATCCTTTACCTGATGATATTACTCCTCTTGTGTAGGTTGAATCTGATGAAAGTGTTGATGATGAGATTGAGATGGAGCCGAACCCAGCCGTGAAGACACCGGCCGTTCCATCCAAGACCGTTCAGAGTCCTACTGTTGAGAGACCACCGGTTAAGCCATGTCAACCGAAGATACCGTTTCCTCAACGATTGAGGAAAGCAAAGATCAAGGAGAATTTCAAGTAGTTTGTTGAGTTGATTCAAAATGTTAACATTACTATTCCTCTAGTTGATCTTCTTGCAGGTATGCCTAATTATGCAAAGTTTCTCAAGGAACTCATTACGGATAAGAAGAAGTTGGAAGAGGCGAAGATGGCAGTCATGAGTGCCGAGGTTTCAGCTATCATCAAGAATGAGATTCCCCCTAAGTTGGAAGACCCAGGGAGTTTTCTTATCTCTTGTGCTTTTGGTGCTTATTTGTGTAAGGCATTAGCCGATCTAGGGGCTAGTATTAATTTGATGCCTTATTCGGTTTATAAAAAGTTGTCTTTAGGTGAATTGACCCCAACCCGCATGAGCATTAGGCTCGCGGACCGATCATTCCAATATCCCATGGGGATAGCGGAAAACTTGCAAATCAAGGTGGGTCATATGATTTTTCTGGTCGATTTTGTTATACTTGAGATGGAGGAGGATGTTAACGTTCCTTTAATTCTTGGCCGACCATTCCTTATGACCGCGGATGCTATCATCCGGGTTAAGGCTAAGGAGATTTCCTTAGGTGTCGGGGACGACCGTGTTGCTTTTAATGTTGATAGAGCTCTTAAGCATCCTTACTCGTGTGATGAATCTTGCTTCAGGATTGATGTTATTGAAGAAGAAGATGCTTTGGAGAAGGAGCTCATGGATATATTGGACATGGAAGATGGATAAACATTGCTAGCTTGTAGTGAAGAAGAGAAAGTGCTAGTTGAAGAGATGGTGCAAGAAATCATGGCATTGAGTGTTGATGAAACTCAATCGGAGGATGAGACCTTTGAAGAGATCACGGCTAGTGAAAGCACACGGGTGCTTACATCGATCAAGTGTCCTCCTACCGATTTGGAACTCAAACCCTTGTCGGATCATCTCAAATATGCTTATCTTGAAGGTACATCTTTCTTACCTGTTGTCATTTCATCTTCTTTATTGGAGGATGAAAAATCTAGACTTTTGACCGTCCTGAAGGCCCATAAAAAGGCCTTTGCATGGAAGATTTCCGATATTTCGGGTATAAGTCCAGAATTTTGCAAGCATACCATAAATTTTGTTGATAATGATAAACCGATTGTGCAAAGACTAAGGAGATTAAATCCAAATATGAAAGATGTTGTTAAAAAGGAAATCATTAAGTTGTTAGATGCGGGAATCATATTTCCCATTTCGGATAGTTCTTGGGTGAGTCTGGTACATTGTGTACCGAAAAAGGGTGGGATGACTGTTGTTTTAAATGATAAAAATGAATTGATTCCTACTAGAACTGTCACGGAAATTAAATGATGTCACCCGCAAGGACCATTTCCCATTGCCCTTCATTGATCAAATGCTCGAACGACTTGCTGGTAACGAGTATTTTTGCTTTCTAGACGGGTTTTCCGGGTACTTTCAAATACCCATTGACCTTAAAGATCAAGAAAAGACCACATTTACTTGTCCCTATGGCTCTTATGCCTATAGGAGGATGCCTTTTGGTCTTTGTAATGCCCCCGGTACTTTTCAGCGTTGTATGATTGCCATTTCTCAAGATATGATTGAAACCTCCATGGAAGTTTTCATGGATGACTTTTCGGTTTTTGGTAGTTCATTTGAGAGTTGTTTAGAGAGTCTTGATAAGATGTTGGAAATGTGTGAACGGGCACACTTGGTTTTGAATTGGGAAAAATGTCATTTCATGGTAAAGGAAGGGATTGTTTTGGGACAGAAGGTTTCTAAGGCGGGATTAGAGGTAGATAAAGCCAAGATTGATGTGATAACTAAATTACCTCCACCCACCAATGTTAAATCGATTAGAAGCTTTTTGGGTCATGCCGGTTTTTATCGTAGGTTCATAAAGGATATTTCCAAAATAACCCAGCCAATGACCAAGTTGTTAGAAAAAGATGTCAAGTTTGTGTTTGATAAAGAATGTCTTGACGCATTTAACTTGCTTAAGGAGAAATTGACTAATGCACCGATCATGACTTCACCCGATTGGTCTTTACCATTTGAGTTAATGTGTGATGCTAGCGACTTTGCCTTAGGGGCCGTTTTGGGCCAAAGGGAGGATAAACATTTCCACCCAATTTCCTATGCTAGCAAGACTTTAAATCCGGCCCAACAAAATTACACTATGAGTGAAAAAGAATTGTTGGCCGTTGTGTATGCTTTTGATAAGTTTCGTCCCTACTTGGTGCTTAATAAGACCATAGTTTACACCGACCATTCCGCATTGAGGTACTTGTTTTCTAAACAAGATGCCAGGCCCCGTCTCATCCGTTGGGTCTTGCTTTTGCAAGAGTTTGACATTGAGTTCAAGGATAAAAAGGGGGCGAAAAATGTGGCGGCCGACCATTTAAGTAGGCTCGAAAACCCTCATCGTGAGGAGTTGAATGAGAATGATATTGATGATGCATTTCCTGACGAAGATTTGATGCAGATACAGGAAGGACCATGGTATGCAGACATTGCTAATTATCTTGGTGCTAACATTCTTCCCGACGATATGACTTCTCAACAAAAGAGAATATTCTTCTCTGAGATTCGTCATTATTTTTGGGAAGATCCATATTTGTTTAGAATGTGTGTGCAGATGGAATGATCAGGAGATGTGTTTCCGGTGCTGAAACCCGGGAGATTTTGGATGCATGCCACCATGGCCCTACCGGTGGTCATTATGGACCGTCTGTGACTGGTAAGAAGGTATATGATGCAGGATTTTATGGCCTACCATTTTCAGGGAAGCAAAGACTTTGGTGGAAGTTTGTGATGCTTGTCAACGTCAAGGTAATATCACTAGGAGAGACGAAATGCCTCAACAAATGATACAGGTATGTGAGGTTTTTGATGTTTGGGGGATTGATTTTATGGGTCCTTTTCCCCTGTCACATTAGTTTCTTTATATTTTGGTAGCTGTTCATAATGTGTCCAAGTGGGCCGAGGCTAAAGCCCTTCCAACTAATGATGCTAAAGTTGTTATTGATTTTTTGAAAAAGTTGTTTAGTCGATTTGGTGTACCAAAGGCCTTAATTAGTGATCGCGGGACACATTTCGCGAATCACCAGCTTGCTAAGGTTTTAAAGAGGTATGGGGTGACCCACCGGTTCTCTACCTCTTATCACCCTCAAACAAGCGGCCAAGTGGAAAACACAAATAGGGCGTTGAAAAGGATTCTTGAGAAAACCGTGCATGATAACCCCAAAATTTGGGCTAACAAGCTTGATGATGCCTTGTGGGCGTTTCGAACCGCCTACAAGACTCCAATTGGTACTACCCCTTATAAGCTTCTTTATGGTAAAACTTGTCATCTCCCGGTTGAGATTGAGCACAAAGCCTATTGGGCTTTGCAAAATTGTAATATGGATTTAATCTTGGCTGGTGAGAAAAGGTTTTTGCAGTTGTACGAGTTAGATGAAATGAGGTTGCAAGCTTATGACAACTCCATGCTATACAAGGAGCGCACAAAAGCTTGGCATGATAGAAAGATCAAGAGAAAGGAGTTCAAAGCCGGAGATAAGGTACTTTTGTTTCAATCTAAGTACAAAATCAAAGCGCCTAAGCTCAAATCAAGATGGATAGGACCGTATATGGTTAAGAGAAGTTATTCGTCTGGATATGTGGAGTTGATTGGCAATGATGGGAGTTTTATTGTGAATGGACACCGTTTGAAGCATTACCATGAAGAAGATGAAGAAAATGCGGAGGTGTTCGAGATTGGCTTTTATGCCATCAACAAGTGAAAGTGAAGGTGATCGAGTCAAGCTAAGGACTCATTAATAAATTAAGCGCTTCTCGGGAGGCAACCCGAGTCTCTTTATTATTTTTGTTCTTTTTCTTATCTTGTTTAGTTTTACTTTTGCATTTCATTTTTCTTTATTTAAAAATCCATAAAAATTGAAAAAGTTTAAAAATCCAAAAACATTTGAAAAACCTAAAAAATTCAAAAAAAGATTTTTGATTTTTAGTTTAGTTTGAAACTTTAGTATTATTTTTAGATTTTTAGTTTTTTTTTATTATTATTTTGGTATTTTTGATGTTTTTGTTAAGTGTGTGTTAGAGCTAAATAGATGGAGTTAAATGCAGTGGAGATGCAACCAACTTTCATGATTTTTGGAATCCACCAAGCATTTGGAGCATACCCATCAAAACCCGGGAAGTTTCTAATTTCTTTATCTCTCTTATTTGCTTTTCCCTATTTCCATAGTTTTGTTTTAGTTCATTGTACATTGAGTGCATTGTACAACTCAAGTGTGGGGGGAGAGGTTCATAGGAAAAAGCCGGGTGAATTTTGGGGGAATTTTTAAACTTTTGCTTGTTTGTCCTTATAGTTTAATTACTTTGTCATGTAAGAGTTAATCATATTAGTAATTGAACTATAAATTCCTTTGGTCAAAAGTTTTTAATTTGTGAAATGTGTTTTGAATGATTAATTAGGCAAATCCCTTCTGGATTGATAACATGACTAGCACACTTATATCACAAAACACCAAATTTGTGAATTATTAGCCTTGTAAATTTGTCCCTCTCATAGGCTTTTGGATTTATCCAGAAGTAAGGGTCTCTTTTAGAGCTCTGAACTATGATGTGCAAGTTTGAGGTTGAGTTTCCATTTCCGTGTTATTTCTTCTTTGATATGAGTATGCCGGTGATCGCATTGATTCTAGAACTTGTCCTAGTTGATCATTTTGAGATCGCAAGTGAGATCACTTCGGTGATATAGGTGTAACTAGATGATAAAGAGGCAAATTTAGGATTTAACCGTGTTTTCTTTGTTTATTCACCCCTTTTTATGTTTATCATTGTTTAACCATGTTCGTATGCATGTGTTTAGTAGCTAATCACATTGGTTAGTGAATATCCTTTGTTTAAACCCTGTTTGCATTCATTTTTAATGCAAGATACTTTTAGACAACTTGTTGCGCCTAGCCTTTTCGTTTGATTAAATCCACTTAAATATTTAACCTTTACTCGCCATACCGATAGTCGAAATCCATGGTTGGTCATTAGTTGCCTATGCTAGTTTAATGGTTTGGGTTGTGTTAGTTATGTCGGGTTGGTATATTTCCTATTATTGGGGGTAAATTGATTTCGTCATGATTTTGGAGGAAGTCTAGATTATTCTAAGTAGTAAGAGTTATGACTTGTCAATGTATTTTAAAGTTCAAAAGGGGGTACCAATTAGGCAGGGTAAAAGTAGTTCAAAAAAAAAAAAAGTGAAAAACAGAAAAGAAAAGTAAAAAAGTAAAAAACGAGTTTGGACTGTCAGTTGGTATTTTTCATATTTTCGACAAATCAAATTAAGTTGGTAAGTTAGTTTAAACCAACAAAAGTTTAATTATTAAATGCTTATTTTATGTTTAAGTTGGTATGTTAATTAGACCAACTTAAAGGATTCTTTTGTTGTTTATAATCTTCATTGAAGTTGGCGTGTTCATTTAAATCAATATTGGTTAAGAAGTCGTTTGAAGGTCATACACCACAATGGTGTCGGTTTTTATTGGTCTATTGGAGGGGTATTGTCGGGATAGTGTCTTTTGGGTTTTCGATAAATGGCAACTAGTGATATGGGTTGTGTTGGACTAGACTATAATGTAAAACTTTGTTTGTTGTTGTGTTATTTTCTTTTTAACACCAATTATATCCCAAATTTCTATACACAATGTTAATGACCCGTATAAGCCTTCACAATTGTACATTACAACCGAATAAAAGACCTCTTTTGATAGTTATGCTTGGTGCTTACGCCATGACGGTGGAGATTTGATTCTAGAACAAGCCTATGGTAAAATAGTATGCATCACGACTAGGCTTTGAGTGATTGATACAATATTTCAACCCCAATAGTTTGTTAGTTGGAGTAGGTTAGTTGAGATATTATTCTCTCATTTGATTAAAGTGCTTAGTCGTGTTTTCGAGGCTTGTAGATCATTCGAATATTGTCAAACATTTCAATTTTTATTTAAGATTAAAACTGCTTAACCATATTTCATGGTTTAGCTTCTTTTTAATAATTGTCATGTTTTTGCGATCTTGAACCAAAGGAATGTTTGTTTTGAAATTTTTATTTGCTTGAGAGCAAGCAAGGCTTACGTGTGGGGGATTTTGATATCGCATATTTTATACATATTTATTTTCACGATATCATTTCTTTATTGGTAAATTATGCTTGTTTTTAATGACTTTGGATACTTAAGAGATGGTTTATTTGAATTATAGGTCTGTATGGTGGAAGTTTGTTAGGTCGAAAATCGACAAAGTATGATTTGTTCAAAATAGTTGAGGCTCAGTGAAGAAAGCTTGCTCAGGATTCTGAAGTCATTCAGAATAAAGCTCACTGAAGCTTCACTTCAGATTCAGAATCAACCTACACTGAAGACGTTCAGACTGAAGTCAAAGACTGAAGACTGAAGAAGAAGATCATCTCAGAAGCAGAGCTCAGAGAAGATCTTACCTGAAGTTGAATCTGAAGAGGCTCAGTGAAAAAGTACTTACAACACTTTTTCACTGATTACGAGGAAAGTCTTTTTGCAGCTTTAACTACCTTTACCCGGTTAATTTCTCTCAACCTGGGATTGGGAAAGTTTTAGCAAAAGGTTGGGAATAGAGTATGTCAAGTCACATCAAAGAAACTTACATACCTTACCTTAAACAAACATGTTATGGATCTGTCCCACAAATCCATAAATGCATCCAACCATATTTGTACGGCATATTGCCATGTCATCAAGACATGTTTGCCTATAAATATAAGATTTCTCACACTTGCAAAACTGCTTGGAACTTTGGCAATTGCAACATGTGATATTACTCTGATTATTCTTACGAGTAATTCCTTGTCACTTAGATCATTTGTATTTCTGGGGTTGTTTAGATACTTTCACAAGTGTGATTATCTTTGTTCCGCAACAACTCTTGTATTTTGTTTATAGCAATAAATAAAATACATTGAAAAATACATCTCGACTCATTGCCATAATACTTGATTATATTTAGTAATTTATATAGTTTCAAGTAATCGTACTTTATTATTCTTATCCATTATCTGGATCGTAATTCTAATTAGTCATATCTAGTTTCGATTTATTTGCCAGTCGGGTTTCTTGATATAACTTGTGATTATTATTGTCTAACCTTATATCTTGTTATATATTGATCTCTTGTACATCTTGTTAGGTGGACTCACAAAGTTAATAAAAGTTTGAAGTTTCATTCAAATTTGCAAGATAGACGAAAACCAAGCTCGAATTTGATGATAATCAGATGACAATAAAGAAGAGAAAGCAGCTCAATCTTATTTTAGATAAATTCGGCCAAATGTGACATGAAGTAAAATAATGGTACAAGACTAAATTATATAGCAAGCATACATGTAGGCTTCACAATTTAATAACAAAAGTGGTGGTGGGCTCGTTGGCTTATGGCCGAATGGAAGAAGAAAAAGTCAAGATGGGCCTCAGCCTTTTGTTAGTTCATGGAGTCAGCCCAAAGAAAAGTAATAAGACAACAATCAAGTCATCAACTACAAATATAATTAATTATTATTGTTGCTAAAAATTGAATGTCGGCTAGAATTGCATACGTGGGAAGCAAGGCGAACTATCCTATATATATTTACAGAATAACGCAGCCGAGGAGAACAGATAGCTATCGAACCAATATTATTAATAGGAGTTTTACGAATTGATATAGTCGGTTTGTAGGGAATTAAATTTGAGGTCGGTTAGAAGGGAATTTGGACGGAGCGAATTGAGCTACAAAAGACAAAGGCTTTTTGCCTTATTCGTCGAGCAGTAACTTTCGATCATCACAGCCGTACCACTCTTTTGTTCGCTTATTTTCTCTTTTTATTATTACTATTAATCAAGACTTTATTACAATATAATTATTCTTATGGATTATATTTATTTGATAATTATTTGTGTTATTGGTCTTGTTATGAGTAGCTAATTATTTTTAGCACCCGCTTGGGTAGTAAGCATGACATAGGGTTGTTTTAATGTTACTTACAAGTGTTGAACAAGATTTTATGTTTAATCGTAGATCCACATTTACTTGGGTTTAAATATTGTTTTTATCTTTTATATTTATTGATTGATAATTGTAATTAGAAGTTCGGGAGAAATCTATGTCATTGTCAATTGATTTATGAAACGGTTGATCGGTCTTTAATTAACCTAAAGACGTTGGAGTTTGGGAGAAACTAGCGATAAAGATTTTAAACAATTAAATCCATTTTGAGTGTGTAAACGCTTATGATAGAGGGATCTGATTAGGCGAAAAAGCAGTTCGGGAGAAAGCTTTTAAAAGATTAAATCATAAAATTAAGTGCGGGAGCAATAATTATATTTTGAGCAGTTAAAGTTTCAAGTATAATGGGAGTTCATCTTGTCTACCTTTTAAGTCGTTCAACAAATGCAAGTAATATTTAGACCCGATGATTGGCATGTGAGTTGATCCAAGTAGGTGTTCCCTTTTAAATCTGTGTTAAGATTCAACAACAAAATTCTCTTTGTGATTAATCCTACGGGATTACTAACTTTTTCTACTAACTTTTGCAACGTGGCAACTCGGCCATAAAAACCCATTTTTCTTGAATCGCTTTACTTTTACAATTGCTTAACAAGTCCTTGTGATCGACCTCGGATTTACCGGTTTACTATACTGCATGTGAACGGGTACTCTGCTCGTAAGTGTGTTGTAGTCAGTTTTCTAGTGATTCGTGTTTATAAATTTTATAACTAGATTTCACACATCAGGCGGCCAACCTCCTGGAGAGAGCGATGTGCATGGACCAGGTGAGTAGGGATGCAGCTCCGTGGACCGCTCGTCGGGCCTGATAGGTGGTGGTATCACACCCTTCTCAAAGGAACCGTACGTGAGACTCTCGCGTCATACGGCTTCGTCCCGGAATCAGGACCCCCCTTTCCTTTGACCAACGGGTCCTCAAACCAACTTGTCCTTCCTTTCTATTTCTCGGTAAGCGGTTTTTTTTTCATTCATTGATTGATTCAAGGTAGCTTTAGCTTGCTTCCAAGTCCAAGCGCTAGCGGTAGAAGCTAGTCATCAGAAGCGAACTTCTGGGCCGGGAAGGAGCCAGGTGAGCGCCCCTGCGTGAGCCTTATTGAAAACTAAAGCAAGAAGGGAGAAAGTTTACTTTGAGAAAGAAGGTGCTTGTTGCCACTTTATTAGTAAGCCTCATCTAATAGCTTCAAGTCTGGCCACTGGTGCAAAAGTTTCATCAAAGTCAACTCCTTCTTCTTGTGCATAACCCTTTGCAACAAGTCTGGCCTTGTTTCTGATTACATGACCATCTTCATCAACTTTGTTTCGAAAGACCCATCTTGTTCCTTTCAAATTGGAGGGACATGGAACAAGCTCCCAAACATTGTTCCTTTCAAATTGGTTAAGCTCTTCTTGCATGACTTAAACCCAACTTGGATCTTTCAAAGCCTCGTCAATCTTCTTCGGTTCTATCAGTGATAAGAAGCTGACATATAAGCATTGATCGCTTGTGGCTCTTCTGGTCTGAACCCCTCTACTTGGATCGCCAATCACTTGATCAATTGGATGTGAGCGAGTCCATTTAGAGTAATGACCAGGATGAATAATCATATCAGTGCAAGAACTCCTCTGGCTTACTTCAGGAGATGGTTCAGAATAGACTATTTCAGTTTCATCATCTTAATCATCTTGTAAATCACGATTTGCATCATGAAATTCTTCATTCTGAGGAAATTCAGGGGATACTGATATCTGAGGAGCAGCACGCACATATGATCCAATAGTCAGTTCAGAGGGCAGTTTGAATGTGACTGAAGGATAAAATGGAATGTTACTTTGCTGACTTATAACTGGTTTTGAACTGGAATGAACAAAAACATGTTCAGGTGACTGATCAGATTTGTCATTGTGATCAGATTCACCAAAACTGATAGGACCTTCTAAAGGCGGTTCAGAGATTGGTTTATTAAAGATTGCAGAATTTGATTCATCAAAGGTAACATGAATTGACTCATCAACCTTTTCAAGTCTTTTGTTATAGACTCTAAAGGCCTTGCGAATTGTTGAATATCCTAAGAAGTAACCTTCATCAGCTTTGGCATCAAATTTGCCCAATTTGCTGGAATCATTCAGAATATATACTGGACATCCAAAAACATGGAAATATCCAATATTAGGCTTTCTATTTTTGAGCACTTCATAGGCAGTCTTCTTATGTCTTTTGACATAAATTGAATGATTCTGGGTGTAGCAAGCAGTTGCAACAGCTTCAGCCCAAAACATTTTGGAAGACTTGATTCATTCAACATACTTCTGGCAGCTTCTATCAGTGTATGATTCTTTCTTTCTACAACACCATTTTGCTCTGGTGTGTGCTGAGGAGAAGTTTTGAGATATGCCAGTGTCAGTGCAGAAGGTTTCCAGAGTGGAATTTCTGAATTCAGTGCCATTGTCACTTCTGAGCTGACGTACTTTTCGCTTGTGCTTGAGTTCAATCTGTTTGATGAGGGCAATGATTTCAGCAGCAACTTCACTTTTGTTTCTGAGGAAGATTACCCAACTGTATCTTGAATATTCATCGACTACAACCAGAGTGTACTTCTTCCCCGCTCTTGTCTGAACATTCACAGGACCAAAAAGATCCATATGAAGCATATGAAGCATATGAAGTGGTTCAGTGATGCTGAAATTTTGCTTGGTCTTGAAGGATGCTTTCTCCTTCTTTCCCATTTCATACCCTGGACATGGCTTGTCTTTATCAAAGGACATGGCTGGTATCCCATCAGCAAGTTGTTTTCTTGACAACTTATTAATATTTTTGAAATTGAGATGGGATAACCTTTTGTGCCACAACCAGTTGGTGTCCTCATCTGCCCTTGTGTAGAAACATTGTTCAGATGTAGCACTATTCATGTCTACAACATAAATGTTTCCCTTTCTTGGTGCAATTATTACCACCTTCCAATATGGTGCCTTGTAAAATATCAAATAAAACCTTAAAGCCATCATCACAAAGTTGGCTGACACTGATCAGGTTATATTTCAAACCATTCACATATGCAACTTTAGTGAATTTGACTTGTCCATTGTTTACAACACCATATCCCTCAGTTTGTCCATTTTCATCATTACCAAAAGTTATTGAGGGCCCCTCTTACACCCTATATTCCTCTAGCAGGGTTTTGTGACCAGTCATGGTTCTGCCAGCAGCACTGTCAAGAAACCAAGTATTCTTTTTGCGGTCACCCTACACATACACAAAGATTAGTTTTTTTTGGGAACCCATCTCTTGATGGGTCCATTGGGCTCTCCCTGAACAGCCTCAGATTTCTTTGGTACGTAAGGGACAAAAGGATCAAAGGGAATTTCAGTCATAATTTCAGATGACACAAAAACAGTTGGTTTGATGACTTCAGAAACCTTTTTCTTAGATTTTTGCTTTTCTTGCTTGATTTTCTTTGAAAAATGTTTTGGGTTTTGTTTAGGATTTTGGGGAGTGCTTTCAACATTTTTTAAACGTGCATTACAACTTTGCACTTGCCTAGCCAAATTTTGAAATTGATTTTCAATCCTTAACAAAATAGACTCTGAATTAGACACCTGAGCTCTACCAGAATCTGAGGTAGAAGGCTCAGCAGGGATCACATTTTTCTTCTTTTGAAGGTTCTTAGGAGCCTTATTTGAAGATTCAGGGGAAGGCTTCTTGAATTTAGCTTTCTTGTCTGAAGCACTGGTCTGACATGCTTCAGATTTGCCCTCAGGTTGTTCCTGGTTTTGATCAGTTATCACTTTTTATTTTCCAAGATCTTTAAAAATGATCTATGGTCTCATTTCTTTAGGAAGTGCATCCAAATCAGTTATTAGGGATGCAAGATGAAGATCACCAGTGCCATAAGCGATTCTTTGATTTTCAAAAGTTTTCTTAATGGTAGCTTCAGGAAAAGGTGATTTCATCCAAGATTTAATTATTTTCTGTTCTTTTTCCAAAATAACTTTTAATTCTTCTTTTTCCAATTCAAGTTTAGAAACCAGAGATTGATAACTTTTCAAAGCCAACTGAACATCTTTCAGTTCTTTTAATCTGGCCTGATTGGCGTTCAGTTCAGAAGAATTTATTTCAAACATTTTTATACTCTCTGAACGCACAGTTTCAACATAAGTTATGTCGGCCTCTATAAGAACCAAAAGATCCAGTTTTTGTTCTTCATCCTTCTCAAAACCGAATGTACTAACCTTCTTCATGATGATATCCACCCAACGACCAGATTCAACATCAGACTTGACAACATGACTATGATCTTCACGAGCCATGAAATACATATCCCTTACTTCTTCATCATCATCAGATGACACATCAGAATCCTCCCATTTTCCAGTGTCTGCCACCATGCAGCTATTCTTATTGGATTCTTCCTGAGCCATCATCGCCATGTGGGCTTTCAACTTTTTGTACTTAGCTTTGTACCTATCATCAGGCTTCTGAAAAATAGAATGGTTAGGGGCAGTGTGTGATGAGGAGGGTTGTGATGATCTGCATTCCTTCATAAAATGTCCTTTCTTTCCACATTTAAAACATTCTAAATTGGACTTATCGACAGTATTATTTGAAGAAAATTATTTGTCATTTCTCTTTGATTTAAATTTAAAACGATTAAAAGTTTTGGCAATCATAGCAACGAGGTCATCATCATCATCCTCATCACATTCATGTGATGCATATTCAGAAATGCCAGCTTTCATTAACTCAGCTACCATCTTCTTCACAGAGTCAGACTGATCACTCTCAAAAGATAGTAGGGCAGTATCTTGTGGTTCAGAATAATGAACCAATGCAGAACTGGTTGAAGTATGATTCTTTGCATCTTGCTCAGCCACAACTCTCTCAGCTTTATTCTCCTCAGTGTATCTGAAGGCACCATACAAGGAGGCCAGAGTGTGACTATGAAGGGTTTTACCTTGCCTTAATACCATGATCAAATTCTCCCATTTAGAGGGTAGTATATCACAAAACTTTTCAAGTAAAATTTCTTTGTCTTTTGTAACACCAAGAGCTTTTAATTGATTGACCAAATTTGTAAATCTAAGATATGTTTCAGTTAGAGATTCATTTGGTAATGCAAAAAATGTTTCATATTTTTTATTCAAGGAAACTTTTCTTGTGGTGATAGTTTCCTTTGTTCCTTCAAACTATGTTAACAACTCTTCCCACATTAACTTAGAACTTTCAAGTAAAACAAGAGTGGGTTTTAAACTTTCTGGGACAACAAAGAGAATCATATTTTGTAATTTGGAATCTAGGTCAGCCAAACGATGGTTTTCCTCTGACCAATGATCTTTCTCCTTGGGTGTTAACCTAGGGGTCCCATCTTGGTTAAAAACAACAGTTGATGCATTCATGGGAATATAAGGACCCTCTACAAGAATGGTGGTCAAGTGTCTTTCAACTCCAGCGATGTACTTGAGCATACATGCCTTCCAAGTAATGAATGTGTCACTATTTCCATTAAATTTAGGTACCGGATTGTTTGGAAAGTGAACATGAACACTGGGTTGAACTGGTGGTGGAGGTGGTGGATTTTGATTCATATTGACATTAGGGTTAGGGTTACCATTTGGGTTTGGGTTTGGTTTTTCGGTTCCAGACATCTTGTAGGATCAAAACAGGTATAACAATTTAATGATTTAACCTGGGAGGCTCTGATACCAAATGTGAGTCCACCTACACAAGATGTACAACAAGAACAAGATATAACAAGATATAAAATAGGTTAATAATAAACACACGTATATCAAGTAACCCGACTGGCAAGTGGTTCGAATCTAGATAACGACTAGTTATGAACCACGATCTAGATATGGATATGAACAATAAAGAACAAGTGCTTGAAACTATATAAATACTAATTATATTCAAGTATTATGGCAATGAGTCGAGATGTATTTTTCAATATATTTTATTTATTTGTATAAACAAAATACAAGAGTTGTCGCGGAACAAAGATAATCACACTTGTGAAAATATCTAAACAACCTTAGAAATACAAATGATCTATGCGACAAGGAATTACTCCTAAGAATACTTAGAGTAATATCACACGTTGCAATTGCCAAAGTTCCAAGCGTTTTTGCAAGTGTGAGAAGTCTTATATTTATAGGCAAACATGTGTTGATGACATGGCAATATGCCGTACAAATATGGTTGGATGCATTTATGGATTTGTGGGACAAATCCATAACATGCTTGTTTAAGGTAAAGTATGTAAGTTTCTTTTATGTGACTTGACATACTTTATTCCCAATCTTTTGCTAAACTTTCCCAATCCCAGGTATAAGGTAATTAATCGGGTAAAGGTAGTTAAAGTTGCAAAAAGACTTTCCTCGTAATCAGTGAAAAAGTGTTGTAAGTACTTTTTCACTGAGCCTCTTCAGATTCTTCAATCAGGTAAGATCTTCTCTGAGCTCTGCTTCTGAGATGATCTTCTTCTTCAGTCTTCAGTCTTTGACTTAGTCTGAACGTCTTCAGTGTTGGTTGATTCTGAATCTGAAGTGAAGCTTCAGTGAACTTTATTCTGAATGCCTTCAGAATCCTGAGCAAGCTTTCTTCACTGAACTTCAACTACTTTGAACAAATCTTACTTGGTCGATTTTCGACCTAACAACTCTCTTTTTGTTAAAATTATTATTGATTTATATATATATATTATAGTGTATAAATCTACATGTATATATATATGTATCTGTGTCTATATATCTATATGTATCTGTATCTATATATCTATATATCTTTATGTTATTAACCTTTTTGTGTCAATATAGCAATATATATATATGTATCTGTGTCTATATATCTATATGTATCTGTATCTACAATCCCTTTTATGTATATCTTATCTATATGTATCTTTATGTATCTGTATCTGTATCTATAGTAGTTCATTCTATTATTATCTATTGAATGCAAAAAGGTTGAAATTTTTGCATTTCAGTTTCTTTTTTTAATGCAAAGGTCATGGATAAATCATGGGTTGCATCTGATAGATAATCAACAGCATATGACGAAGGCGTGAAAGCCTTTTTATAGTTTGCGCAAAGTAATGATAAAAATTTAGAAGTTATTCCATGTCCTAATTGTATCAATTTGATTCACCACTCGATTGATATGGTGCGTTATCATCTGTTTGCCCACGGTTTCGATGAGAATTATAAGATTTGGTCTTTCCATGGAGAAATTTTTTCTAATGTTACATCATTCTCTACATACGCTAATGAATCTAGGCCTCCTGAGTTTGATTATACAAAGGATATGGTACATGATGCCTTCACGTATGTAGAGAATGATCCTGATCATTGAAATCACTTCTTGAAGAATGTAATAAGCCATTATACGTAGGGTCAAAGTATAATGCTCTTAATGATATCAGTGCAAGAACTCCTCTGGTTTACTTCAGGAAATGCTTCAGAATAGACTATTTCAGTTTCATCATTATCATCATCTTGTAAATCACGATTTGCATCATGAAATTCTTCATTTTGAGTTACTTCAGTGGAGACTGATATCTGCGGAGCAGCACGCACATCTGATCCAATAGTCATTTCTGAAGGTTGTTTGAAAGTGACTGAAGGATAAAATTGAGTGTTGCTTTGCTGAATATTAATTGGTTCTGAACTGAGATGATCAGAAACACGTTTAGATGATTGATCAGATTGAACATTGTGATCAGATTCACCAAAACTGATAGGACCTTCTGATGGTGGTTCAGAGACTGGTTTATTAAAGAATGCAGAATTTGATTCATCAAAGGTAACATGAATTGACTCATCAACCTTTTCAAGTCTTTTGTTATAGACGCTAAAGGCTTTGCGAATTGTTCAATATCCTAAGAAGTAACCTTCATCAGCCTTGGCATCAAAGTCGTCCAATTTGCTGGAATCATTCAGAATGTATACTGGACATCCAAATACATGGAAATATCCAATATTAGGCTTTTTATTTCTGAGTACTTCATAGGCAGTCTTCTTCTGTCTCTTCACATAAATTGAACGATTCTGAGTGTAGCAAGCAGTTGCAACAGCTTCAGTGCAAAAAAATTTTGGAAGACTTGATTCATTCAACATACTTCTGGCAGCTTCTATCAGCGTACGATGCTTTCTTTCTACAACACCATTCTGTTATGGTGTGTGGGCTGAGGAGAAGTTCTGAGATATGCCAGTGTCAGTGCAGAAGGTTTCCAGATTGGAATTTCTGAATTCAGTGCCATTGTCACTTCTGAGCTAACGTACTTTTTGCTTATGCTTGAGTTAAATTTGTTTGATGAGGGCAATAATTTCGGCAGCAACTTCACTTTTAGTTCTGAGGAAGATCACCCAACAATATCTTGAATACTCATCGATTACCACAAGGGTGTATTTCTTCCTAGCTCTTGTTTGCACGTTCACAGGACCAAAAAGATCCATATGAAGCATGTGAAGTGGTTCAGTAATGCTGAAATTTTGCTTGGTTTTGAAGGATGCTCTCTTTTTCTTTCCCATTTCACATCCTAGACATGGCTTGTCTTTATTGAAAGACATTGGAGGTATCCCATCAACAAGTTTTTTTCTTCACAACTTATCTATATTCTTGAAGTTCAAATGGGATAATCTTTTATGCCACAACCAGTTTGTGTCCTCATCTGCCTTTGTACATGTATAGAAACATTGTTCACTAAATGAACTTTCCATATCAATAACATAAATGTTGCCTTTCCTTGGTGCAACTAGTACTACCTTCCAATCTCTGTTGAATATGGTGCCTTGACTCACATCAAATAAAACATAAAATCCATCATCACAAAGTTGGCTGACACTGATCAGGTTATATTTCAAACCATTCACATATGCAACTTTTGTAAATTTGACTTGTCCATTGATCAAAACACCATATCCCTTAGTTTGTCCATTGCCATCAATACCAAACGTTATTGAGGGCCCCTCTTGCACCATATATTCCTCTAGCAGGGTTTTATTACCAGTCATGAGTCTGCCAGCTGCACTGTCCAGATACCATATATACTTCTTTCGGTCTCCCTACACATACACAAAGATTAGTTCTTCTTGGGAACCCATCTTTTGATGGGTCCACTAGGCTCTCCCTTAGCAGCCTCAGATTTCTTTGGTACATATGGAACAGAAGGATCAAAGGAGATGTCAGTCATGATCTCAGATGAGATAAAAACAGTTGGTTTGATGGGTTCTTCAACCTTTTTCTTCTCAAATTTTTCTTTGACTTGTTTGATTTTCTTAGAAAACGGTTTGGGATTTTGTTTAGGATTCACAGGAGTGCTTTCAACATTTTTCAAACGTGCATTACAACTTGCCTGGCTAGCATTTGAAATTGACTTTCAATCCTTAACAAAACAGATTCTTCGTTAGACACCTAAGCCTTACCAGAATTTGAGGTAGAAGGCTTAGCAAAGGAGACATTTTTCTTCTTCTTTTGGTTTTTAGAAACCTTAGATGAAGGTTGAGGGGAAGTCTTCTTGGTTTTAGCTTTCTTGTCTGAAGGACTAGTCTGACATGCTTCATATTTTCCCTCAGGTTGTTCCTGAGCTTTCTAGGTTACCTCTTTTGTTTTACCAAGATCTTTAAAAATTATCTCTGGTCTCATTTCTTTTGGAAGTGCATCCAAATCAGTTATTACGGATGCAAGATGAAGATCACCAGTGCCATATGCAATTCTTTGATTTTCAAAAGTTTTCTTTATGGCAGCTTCAGGAAAAGGTGATTTCATCCAGGATTTGATTATTTTTTGTTCTTTTTCTAAAATAATCCTTAATTCTTCCTTTTCAAGTTCAAGTTTGGAAACCAGATATTGGTAACTGATGTGCAAAATCGAGCTTTAAATTTATAATCTAGATTCACCTACAAACTCACTACTACGCACTCACGGGCAGTGGACCCGATCGCTTATAATATAGTTATGAGGTAAGTCCGTGTTCGTTCGCAGGGATTGGATATGACTAGTTGCTCTATGAAATGGTTTGGAAAACGGGTATTACTTCGAAAATCCTTTTTGACAATAAAAGTAAAAATTGATTTGCAAGACAGATTGCATAAAATTAAAAAGAACTTCAGACAACATAATTAAAAGTCATCCGCTTTGACTTCTCTCGACTTCAAATGTGATTGCATTTAATTAAGAAAAAATTCTCTAGAGTTTAAAGATAATCGTCACAAGATTAAGGTGCTCACGTGGTACCACCAACCGTGAACAAAATACCAAATCACCTAATTGCTAGTTAAATTACCCAAGCCAGTACCACCAAAACAAGGACAACTCTTCCAACAATTAGTTTTATTGACTATCGAATTATCAATTGCACTTATGTGACAATAACGTGGTACCACCAACCGCTATCAATCACGTTGACAAAATTAATCTTTTCTTAAAATGATATTCACTATCATACCATGAACTAGTGATAATTACTCATAGACAAGTAACCGTTTTAAAATCACACACATTCAACTGGTACCACCAATGAAGAATTATATGCAACCAATATCGAAATTAATTAGTAAAAAGAATTAAAATCGTCAAGATCACAGAACAACAAGAATTAAATAAACTCTTTTGAATTAAAGATATTGCAATCACATTATCCGTCTCGTTTCATCAAGGTGGACGATTAAACGTTTAGCCACTCATGATCAATCCGCAATAATAATCAAAATAGAAGAGAAACATGATGTACCAATCGTTTGAGAAATTGAAATTGCAAGACAGTAAAAGTAGATACGATCTAGATGGGTGCTCGTGAATCTTCAACGAATCCGCCTAAGAAATTATCTTGATTAGAGATTGAATAACCCTTGTAGAACAACTCCTAGAAACATTTTTGATAACTGGAAAAATTAGGTTTTGGTTTATATATATACCCTCTTGAAATCTGATGCATACGTCAACTGAAATCCTCTTCAGATTCGACAAGCCACTGTGGCGCAGTGGCTATTGGAGACCTCACTGCATCGCAGTGCTTTTACATTGTCTTCGGTGCTCTTTTCCCATGGGAGACTGTGGCGCAGTGCTTATGTTTTGAGCAGCTTCCTTTTTCTTTGTCAACCACTGCGGCGCAGTGAACTTGTATTCCAACGACTGCGGCGCAATCACTTTTAACTGAGCAATTCCCCTTTTTAAGACCCCTGCGGCGCAGTGGCTTACCTTGGTCTTCACTGCGTCGCAGTGCTAATTTACTAATCCGAGACCCCTCATTCAATCATCAGATCTTGCAAACTTCTTTTAACTTCCTTTACTTTAACAACTCTTGATCCTTCAAAACATCTTCTAAGCCAATAAATCAACCGAAAATGTGCCAAATGAACACGTAACCTGTCAGGCACCTGAAAACACTAACAAACACCATAAACGCGCCAAATGCACATGAAATTGACTTAAAATATATAATAAAATGGCCAATAATGATGTGGGTAATGGGTATAAATTAGTCACATCAACTCCCCCCACACTTGAGCATTGCTTGTCCTCAAGCAAATCCTGAATTAAACTAAAAGCTTTCCTTGACAATAAGACTATCAAACAAATGACAAGTATCAAAAAGAAGCAACACCAAGCATGTCAAATGACAAAAGGCTGGTGAAGCAGTTTTAATCTTAAATGAAAAACTCGAAATGTTTGACAATACCTGAACAATCCATAAGCCACGATAATCAACTAAGCATAAATGAAATAAACGATCCTATCAATATCATTCTACTCCAACAACTTACGTTCGGGGTTGACTATATGAAGAATCACTCATAGCTCAGTCGTGATGTATACTCTTTTACCATAGGCTTGAACTAGGATCGTCACTCCACCATTACAGTGCAAGGATCAAGTACATCATCAAAATAGGCATTAAGGGCGGTTGTATAGTTAAACTAAGGCTATGCATATATAGATATGTACAACGAAGTATGGGAACTTTATAGGTTAAAAATGAAAAGTAAGAATTGATAGTATAAGATATATGAAATATGAACAAAATTGTCTAATCAAACCCATACCATTGATTGCCAACAAACCACCAACCCATAAGATGCTATCTCGTGAACACACCGCCAAGTACCAAGCAAGCCCGACACCATTGTGGTGTATCAACTTCAAACAACTTACAATCAACCAAATCTTCCATAATAATGATACAACAACTCTCTAGACATTTAAAAATGAGAAATGCCTACTAGTAGCCCAAGTTCTTTTTTTTCTTTTAATTTTTTTTTTTAATTTTTTTGTTTTTCAATTCTTTTTATTCTTTTTGAACCATTTTTACTCTAGTAGTAGATACCCTCTTACAATGATAAACATGCCTATAACACTTCACTTTCTTTGTTTGAACAATCCAAGACAATCCTCAATAACTTAACCCATTTACATATTCTCATAGACAAGAACATTCCACAAATCAACCCACTGAAAGTCTCCCAAACCATCCAAACAAACCATTGGCAATCAATGGCCCCCAGATTAGACTATCGGTATAGTTAGGTATAATTAGGTGAAGTTTACATGATAAGGTGGATTTATACAATGGAAAAGGTAAAGTTAAAGTGATGTATATGTGTATAATTTGCTAAGGTATATATACAAAAGAAAAGTGAAAATGAAAAATGAATGTCTATACAAGTATATGTATAAGGTTGTATAGTGGAGATATGGATATACAAAAGTGAAATGAAAAGAAAGAAAGAAAAGGTATGGTCAAACCTAAATGCCAATTCGTCATCCAATGTACTCGTCACGATCACCAGGCCAAGTTCTAGAGTCAACACATCACCGGTATACTCTTATCAAGAAAAGAACTCGGAAATGGCTTAGAAATACCTCAAACATGCACATCCTAGTGCAGGGCATCAAAATGAAAACCCTTACTCCCGAATAAATCGAAGAGCCTACGAGAGGGACGTATTTACGAAGCAAACAAACCAAAACCGTCACCTGACACACTATATATGAAATGATGAAATCTCACAATTGGGTGTTTTGGATATATGAGTATGCATGTAATGTTATCAATCCCGAAGGACTAGCCAAATAACCATTCAGAACACACTTCGCCAATTAAAAATTTTTGTCAAGGAAACATTTTGTAGTAAAATTGCTTATTAAGTATCATAATTAGGTGATAAAAGCAATTTACCACAAGAACAAGTTCAACTCAACTTTTAAAAACAATATCAACTTCCATCATTCCACCAAATTGAAAACACTAGTTTCAAACATGCACATCACAGTGAAGAGCTCGAAATGGAGACTCCTACCCTCGGATAAAATCCAAAGGCCTATGAGAGGGACACATCAACAAAACCGGTAGAAATCTCAATTGCAAAACAACAAAAGCAATAAACCCGGTAGCTTAAACCTATTTGCCACCCCCCCCCCCACACTTAAGATGGACAATGCCAACAATGTCCATACTCGGTCAAAATAAGGTAAATAAGGGTAAGCAAAATCGAGAACTAAAAGCACATACCGGAAAAAGGACACATTTTGTTGTAAAACAAGTTAGTCGACCCCGTGTCACAAATTGCGCTTCCGAAATAGGAAGAACACTTTGGTTAGCGGGACAAACAACTTGTACCAAAACGGAATGTGCGTGAGTTGTGTGCGCATCAAACATACTAAACAACAGTGTGGCGCTGAACTTACTGCCAGCATATGCACACCATCATACAATCAACATTGATGCCATAGTAAATAGATGGGAAGAAAATCCAAGGGGTTCCCCACACTTGTGTTGCGCTATAGCTATCAATAACCTGCTCACAATTGCATCACAAAACAAACCATAATAATTCCAAGCATAACCTTATTCTACTGTTCATGCAAACAAATAAACAAAAAAAAAATAACAAAGTACAATGTCTCATCACCCCGTAGGGTGGATACCAAAGGAAATAAGAAATTAGTGTATGAACTACAGTCATCCAAATTTTCGAACCATCAATCATCAAAACCAACAAATGATTCCATCCCACGGTACCGGATGGGAACCATCATCACATCATCATTACTGGAACTGGCCATGATAGCCATAAGAAGCGCTCGGTGGCCCAAAGAAATCATCTACCCAGCTGGTAGTCTGCTCTGGCACGCCTCCTGCTCCTGACCCTGAACCCCCAGCATCTCCAGCATGACCAGAAGCACTAGCAAATCCTCCCGAACCGCTCGCGAAATCAGCAAATCCAGATCCAGTACCTGCAAATAAATCACCAACCAAAGAAGATGAAACCCCAGCACTCTGCACATCACCCTGAAATGTCCCAGACTGCACCGGTCCACTAGCAGATCCTCCGAAACCATGGGGCCGTGGTGACATATCCCCTGAGGCAGACATGGGAAGGAAAGAACCGCCGCCCTGGCGATATGGAGGAACATGGACGGGAGGAGGACTGAAAGGAGGGATCTGGGCAGGTCTCATAAACTCTCGCCCCTCATACTGTGCTTGCCACATCGGCTGATAATAATAAATAGTGTAGTTAGTGTGGGCATGTTGCGAACCAATCCATGTCATCTCTTGGTCCATCCTTCTCTGGTATTCATCAAAAGCCCTCCTACTCTGCTGCTGGTCCTCATAGATGTTCTGTACCATCTGTCCTAGTAATGTAAGATAAAAGGAACTAGGGACAAGTATGGTACGAGCACGTATCCTGGGCTGCTCCCCAGGGGCATCATCCATCTATACATCCTCAACAATCGGTGGTGCTGCATCAATGGCACCGGTATCATCCAATAACCTTACCTGCTCATTCTTCTTTGGCTTCTTCACAATTTTTGCTATTATCAACTCTTTCTCGGTCAAATGCTCCGGCCTAATCAGCATAGACAACTCCTCATGACACTCATCAGATTCAGAAACCCCCATCCGTTTGTAGATACGGGTGATAAATCCGAATGATTCACCATCCTATCAAGAACGACCATATGTGCCAAAGCAAATCTCCTCGGTGCCCCCTCAGTAAATAACTTCATCAACCAAAGATCTAACTGGTACGCTTTGTCCCAATGGGTGGACCTTTGTACAAGAAAAGTAACAATCATACGATGCAACAGTCTTAACTTCACACTTCTAATCTTAGACACACTAGCAGTGGCCTCAGTAGGGCAATCTTGTCCCCCCGAGATACGAGTCCAATACTGAGGTATTGACTCTCCATCACCGATATCCTATTTAACAAACAACCCTTTCCTCAGCAAAGCCCGAAAATCTGGATTATCCAACTGTTCCCTAGTATACATACCACAATAGAAACCAAATTCAGGGACAGACAACTTCCTAGGCTGGCCCCCACACTGAAATGTAACAATCCTCTCTTAAAAAATATTTTTCACTTTGTTCAACTCCTTAACCAATTTCAAAGAAGAATAAAACTCAAGACATAGTTCACAAAAAGATGGTTCCCGACTATTAAAAATGTTACACCACATGTCACTACTCACAACCCGATCACCAATTGGAACCTCAATAGTGAACTACCTACGAATATCTTGTTGTACACCATAAATCCTAGCAAAAATTGGATCAAGATACTTAGGAGGGCACACAACCTGACGATGAAGATCATAAAGGTTATTCAAGAAATTGTTCTTATGGGGTTGCTTAGCCCCATTGAACTCCAACCATGCATGAAGTTCGTTCATGTCATCCTCTCCAAACTACAAATCCGGCACTTCCGGCTCTTGCCTAGCTCTCTTAGCCGGTGTTTGTGCGGTTCCACTTCCTTGACCAGTTTCCATCGTTCTCTGTTCCTTAGTCTGCAAAAACGACAAATTAAACAAACTAAAATCAGATATAAGGAATGAAGCTTAACTTTCAGTCAAGATAAATGATCAATTTCGGGACAGTGAATACCCACTGCAGCGCAGTGGACTCACACACACCCTCACTGCGTCGCAGTGAAGTATCAAACAGGTGCAGGTCACGTGTTAGCCACTTCGGCGCAGTGGAACCTGCTCATTACCACTGCAGCGTAGTGGCCGAGTTTTCTGGGCCAGTTCATCATTCAAACACGATGACAGACCAAACTTTCTAGGGTAATTAGCTAATAATCCAGCATCAACAAGCTTTAATTAACACATAATTGACCATTAATCCTCCCCCACACTTATTCATCAAAAAGCCCCAAATTTTTTTAAGAACCCCACCTTGATTTTATCTCAAATTCGGATGAACAAGTGTTGAATCCGGGAAATTAACCACCTCATTAGCCTTAATATCACAATACTAACAAAACGCACTTACTAATTTGAGAATTAAAACCCTAAAAATCAAAAATCAAAGAACTAACAAGAAAAGTGAAGAAAATCTTACCTCTTTACCCATGATATTGAAGGAAGAATGATAATCTAAGAATAAGAGGAAGAAAGATGCAAACCTTGATGAAGATTAAAGGAAATTTTCAAGTGTTTTTGGGGTTTTTGTTTTTCTTTTTTTTTTTCCGTTCGTTAAGACAAAAAGAGAAAGAGATAGGGATTTAAACTTTTCTGGTGAAAAAGACATCACTTTGATTCCTTATTGATACCGCTCCCTGATTGACTGGTCAACGATCCCACTGCGGCGCAGTGGTCTCATCCTATACCCACTGCGGCGCAGTGGCTAAACACTCACCCTAAGTCAGTCGTTTAAGACTGCGTCGTAGTCGCCTTGACACTCCCAAACTGCGGCGCAGTGGGGTGAAAAACGAACCTTTGGTCAGGTGGTTAAGGCTGCGGCACAGTGGGTTATTCCCCCTCCACTGCGTCGCAGTGCAAATTCACTATTACGATCCCCCCCATTTTTTTCTTAGAAATTTTTTTTGAAAACATACATACCTCCATCCATTTTTCCTCAAAATTGCACCTGCACTTTTCTTGCAAAACACAATCAAATTAACTAACAAAAGAAAATAAAAATAGCAAAATCAAACACGGGTTGCCTCCCGAGAAGCGCTTAATTTATTTAGGAGTCGTGAGCTAGACTCGACCATTGATTAAGTTTCATGCTCAAAAATGGGGATTTCTTCAACCATCCCCTCCTCTTGGTCTTCTTCCAAATACAGCTTCAACCTGTGGCCATTCACAATAAAAGAACTGTCTCCATTTCTTTTAAACAGCTCAACATAGCAGGACGGATACACATACTTTATCACAAAAGGACCTATCCATCTAGAAGTCAACTTGGGTTGTTTAATTTTAAATTTTGACAAAAATAACAAAACTTTTGCTCCAACCTTAAACTCCTTTCTACGAATCATCTTGTCATGGTAAACTTTGGTTTTCTCCTTATAAATCCTAGAATTTTCATATGCACCCAACCTAAGCTCATCGAGCTCGTGAAGTTGCAACAACCTAAGTTCACCGGCCTCCATCATATCTAGATTCAAATTCCTCAACGCCCAATACGCCTTATGCTCTAATTCATCCGGTAAATGACAAGTCTTACCGTAGAGCAACCGGTATGGTGTAGTGCCAATCGGCGTCTTAAAAGCTGTCGTAAATGCCCACAAGGCGTCATCTAACTTTTTTGACCAAACCTTGGGGTTATCCCCGACTATTTTCTCTAAAATCCTTTTCAATGGCCTGTTGGTGTTCTCCACTTGACCACTGGTCTGTGGATGATATGAAGTCGAAAAGTAATGACAAACACCATTCTTTTTAAGAACCTTAGCTAGTTGATTATTAGCAAAATGTGTACCACGATAACTAATTAAGGCTCTAGGGCAACCAAATCTACTAAATAATTGCTTCAAAAAATCAAAGACTACCCTTGCATCGTTTGTAGGCAAAGCCTTGACTTCAGCCTACTTAGACACGTAGTCAACAACCACCAAAATATGCTGAAACTTATTAGACGGTGGGAATGGTCCCATGAAGTCTATGCCCCAAATGTCAAATCCTTCACATACCTGAATTCCTTGCTGTGGCATTTCATCCCGTTTAGTGATGGTTCTTTGTCTTTGGCAAATGTCACAGGTTTCGACCAACGTTTGAGCCTCCTTGAAAATTGTAGGCCAATAGAAACCTGCATCAAAAACGTTTTTACCTGTAACCGAAGGACCATAATGACCTCCCGTTAGCCCGTAATGACAAGCATCCAATATCTCCCGAGTTTCAGCTCCTGCTACACACCTTCTCACCATACCATCTACACAAGAACGAAACAAATATGGGCTATCGCAAAAGTAGTGCTTAGCATCCGATATCAGCTTCCTTTTTTGTTGACCCGAGAAATCATTCGGTATTTCACCTGAAACCAAATAATTAGCAATATCATCAAACCAAGGACCTTCATCAGAATTAGAAATAACATTTAAATACTCATCGGGGAAGTTATCCTTAATCTCCCCATCTTCAAGCTCCTCCCGGTTTCGGTCTTCCAACCGGCTCAAGTGATCAGCTGCTAAGTTATCGGCACCTTTCTTATCTTTAATCTCTATATCAAACTCTTGAAGCAACAAAATCCATCGAATAAGTCTAGGCTTAGCATCTTGCTTAGAAAACAAATACTTCAAAGTAGAATGGTCAGTGAAAACAACAGTCTTACTTAATACCAAATATGACCTAAACTTATCAAATGCAAAGATTACCGCAAGCAACTCCTTCTCTGTAGTAGTGTAATTTTGCTGGGCGGGGTTTAAGGTTTTACTAGCATAGTAAATAGGCTTGAAATGCTTGTCATCCCTTTGCCCAAGCACTGCTCCAACGGCATAGTCACTTGCATTACACATCAACTCGAACAGTAAACTCCAATCTGGACCAACCATAATGGGAGAGTTGGTCAACTTTTCTTTCAATACCTGAAAAGCACTTAAACAAGAATCATCAAAAATAAAAGGGACGTCCTTCTCCAACAAGTGGGTCATCGGACGAGTAATCTTAGAATAATCCTTGATGAATCTACGGTAAAACCCGGCATAACCAAGAAAACTTCTTACCCCTTTCACATTGGAAGGCGGGGGTAATTTGGCTATCACATCAATCTTAGCACTATCAACTTCTATACTGGCCCTAGACACTTTATGACCTAGAACAATCCCCTCGGTCATCATGAAGTGACATTTTTCCCAATTCAAAACAAGGCGTGCCCTTTCACATCGTGTCAACATTTTATCTAAATTATCCAAGCAAGTTCGAAAAGAGTCCCCAAATACCGAGAAATCATCCATGGAGGTTTCAAGCATTTCCTGGAAAATAGCTATCATGCACCTTTGGAAGGTGCCCGGGGCATTACACAAGTCGAAAGGCGTTCGCAGGTAGGCAAAAGGACCAAAATGGCATGTGAATGTAGTCTTCTCCTGGTCTTTTGGATCAATGGGTATTTGAAAGTACCCTGAAAATCTATCTAAGAAACAAAAATATTCATTGCCTACTAATCTTTCCAACATTTGAGCAATAAATGGGAGGGGAAAATGATCCTTTCGGGTGGCATCATTAAGCTTATGGTAATCAATACAAACCCCCCAACCCGTAACCGTTCTAGTAGCCAAAAGTTCATTATATTCATTTTCAATTACTGTCATGCCCCCCTTCTTGGGCACACAGTGGACCGGACTTACCCACGAACTATCTGCAATCGGGAAAATGATCCCTGCATCTAACAACTTAATTACTTCTTTTTTCAAAACCTCTTTCATGTTTGGATTAAGCCTCCTTTGTCGTTGGACAACGGGCTTAACATCTTCAACAAAATCAATTTTATGCATGCAAAAATCAGGACTAATACCTAGAATGTCGGTAGTCTTCCAAGGAAAAGCCCGCTTATGAGCTTTGAGCACCGCCAAAAGAAGATTTTTCTCTTCACATGAGAGTGAGGACGAGATAACAATGGGTAAAGAGGATTTACCTGCCAAGTAAGCATACCCCAAATGGGCAGGCAATGGCTTAAGCTCCAGATCAGTAGGTGGTACATCAACAGAATTTGGTACCCTTGAGCTTCCATCAGCAACAACCTTTTCAAAGCTCTCATCCTCTGGAGGTGTCTCACCTAAACTCAATGCCATAACCACTGCAAATAACTCATCATCATCAATATCACCAGCTCCTAAACAAGTGAGCTCTTCATCAACCTCAGTCTCCATGAATTCTTCAAATTGCTAATCCAAAGCATCATCAATGACATATATCCTGAAACAAGAGTCATCAGCAGAATATGAATGCTTAATAGATCTTTCAACATTAAACACAATTCTATCCGTACCTACACCCAAACAAATTTAGTATCTTCCTCCATTTCGAGGATCACAAAATCAACAAGAAAAACAATATGACCTACTTGGACAGTCATGTTTTCAGCAATCCCAATAGGATACTGAAAAGAATGCTCAGCTAAACGAATACTCATGCGAATATGTCTCAAAATTCCGGACGACAACTTACTCCATACCGAGTAAGGCATCAAGTTTATACTAGCACCTAAATCGACAAGTGCCTTACAAGTCAATGAACGAATAGAACAAGTTATAAGGAAACTCCCTGGATCCTCAAGCTTAGGTGGAATCTGTTGGTTCTGCAAGATAGCAGAACATTCGGCATTCAAATAAACAGCATTCACCTCATCCATCTTTCCTTTATCCATCACAAGTTCCTTAACAAACTTGGCATAGTGTGGCATTCCCTGGTTCAATTCAACTAAAGGAACATTAATGTGAACATTTTTAATCATATTGACAAACTTATCATACTGTTCCTTTAGCTTAGCTTTCCTGAACCGCTGTGGAAATGGAACCTTAGGCTTATATGGCTTTGCCACGGGTGTTACAGCCGGTTTCGGTGGAGTAACCGGAGTCTTCACAGTCGGTCTATCTTCCATCACAATTTCTTCATCAACTTCAGCTTCTTCCTCATTTCCTGTCTCCTGCACATCTGAAACAATATCATTAGGATTAGGAGGAGGGTCATAGGATCTACCTGTACGAGTAGTAATGGCCTTCGCTGGCTCCTGACGAACCGGAGGTGGAGTGTACTTCTGCCATTGTTAGAACCTTGATTCTGCTTTGGATTCTGTTGAGTGTTACTAGGCAAAGCACCCTGGGGCCTAGTGATAGCAGCCATCCTACTCTCAAGATCCTTGAAGTTAATATCATGATTCTTGGCATTCATCTCCACTTTACCATTAATCTTGTCTAGCCTCTCACTCAACTGCATAATATCCTCCCTTATATTCTGAATACTTGTGTTTGTCTCAATCTGATTGCTCATCATCTGCTTCATCTATTTTCTCAACTCGGCGATAGGATCGGTAGTAGAAGAGGAAGAACCCGATCCTTGGCTTTGTTGAGTCTCTTGTTGTTGTGGCTGACTTTGATAATTATTCCTTTGCCACCTGTTACCAGAAAAACGAGTAGAATTAGCAGGAAAAGAAGAGTTATAAGAATTACTACCTGATGACCTGTTTTGAAAACCGGTGTTCCTCAGAAAACCTCCTTGTTGATTCTGCACAAAATTGACATCTTCAGGTCCCCGGTTGGGACACTCTTCATAATAGTGTGTCTCTCCACAATGATCACACCCATCAGCAAGAACCTTAACATCATTAGAACTGTTGCTTCCATCTGCTCTTGCAACCTTACTTTGCTTAAATCGGCCCTCATTCTTCAAAAATCTTTTATCATCCATAGCCGCATTATCTTTCACCATACGTTCCAAAATATCATAACCTTCATTTGGAGTAATCTTGCTAAAACTTCCACCAAAAGCATACCTCATCTCTCTTTTAGACACCTTATTCAAACCATCAAAGAATAATTCAACATACTTTTCCTTGGTCAATTCATGTTCCGGACAATTTCTCAACATATCCTTGAATCGGATCCATGCATCAACAACATCTTCCCCATCTTCTTGCACGAAGGACCTTATCAAGTTTTCCAATTGCCTTTGAGTTCTAACCGAATAAAACTCACCAATAAAAGCTTCTTTGAGTTGATCCCAAGTAGTAATCGAATTCTCGGGAAGATCATTGAACCAATCTTCGGCATCTCTGGTGAGGGTAATAGGAAAGGTCTCAAGTTTGACGACATTCATTTGGTTTTGGCCATATTGATAAAGCCGTACTAACTTCTCAAACCTCTCTAATTTCTTATAAGGATCCCATTTCTTCTTTCCATCAAGTTTCTGCTCTTCAATGCTTTTAAGATGATTTGGCTTCAAGTTGAAATTTTGATCAACACCCGGTGGTCTAATGGCGGAACCACGAGCTGTAGGAATAGTTCGGGTTCGGTCACCATACCGGATGTCATTTGGGTCTCTCGGTGGTGGATTGTCACCCATTTCGTCTTTAACAAGTGCAAGATTAAAGAATTCCTCTAAATAGAAGTCTTCATCGTCTGAATCTGGAGGTGAGTGCGGTGGTGGTGCTGAAAAGTTAATCCTGTGTCTTGGTGAAGTCTTCAATGGACTATAAAGAGGTCGCCCCGAAGAACGTAAAATCATCAACTACGAAACAATCCTGCAAAACACAACTAACACCACACGTCAAATGCACCTGTGCTAATACAAGAAAGCAAATCTAAGCTAATAAAGCAAATAACTTCCTCACGCGTGAGGAAGGATCAAACCAATAAACTAAGAACTAAATCGGCACACATTCCCCGGCAGCGGCGCCAAAAACTTGATGTCCAAAATCGAGCTTTAAATTTATAATCTAGATTCACCTACAAACTCACTACTACGCACTCACGGGCAGTGGACCGGATCGTTTATAAGATAGTTATGAGGTAAGTCCGTGTTCGTTCGCAGAGATTGGATATGACTAGTTGCTCTATGAAATGGTTTGGAAAACGAGTATTACTTCGAAAATCATTTTTGACAATAAAAGTAAAAATTGATTTGCAAGACAGATTGCATAAAATTAAGAAGAACTTCAGATTATATAATTAAAAGTCATCCACCTTGACTTCCCTCGACTTCAAATGTGATTGCATTTAATTAAGAATAAATTCTTTAGAGTTTAAAGATAATCGTGACAAGATTAAGGTGCTCACGTGGTACCACCAACCGTGAACAAAATACTGAATCACCTAATTGCTAGTTAAATTACCCAAGCCAGTACCACCAAAACAAAGACAATTCTTCCAATAATTAGTTTTATTGACTATCGAATTATCAATTGCACCTATGTGACAATAATGTGGTACCACCAACCGCTATCAATCACGTTGACAAAATTAATCTTTTCTTAAAATGATATTCACTATCATACCATGAACTAGTGATAATTACTCATAGACAAGTAACCATTTTAAAATCACACACATTCAACTGGTACCACCAACGAAGAATTATATGCAACCAATGTCGAAATTAATGTTGGGTCTTTTGGGTTTTATCAAAGTCATATTATCCTTATAACATGAAAAACGCAGCGGAAAAATGAACCTTTCATTATGTTATATATAGTTAAAACCAAATTTTAACTTATAAAAGAAAACCCCAAACAATAAGGATCCATGTATATGAATATCATACAATCAAAATAACAACCATAGGGTGTTTAGAAGACTACCTTCTTCCAAGCTTATGAGAAGGTTGATATGAAGAAGATGATGTTCTTAAATAAGCCAAGTCTTCAAGATAGAAGTACCTCAAGCTTGTATACCCCAAGCCTCCAACAAACACCCAAATATGCTAGGATTTAGACTTGAAAAACCCTTCTCCTTTTGCCTTGTATTAAGTGTGCACTTGAGAGTTTTTGCACTTGAGAGTTTAGAGAACACTATAGCAAGTGCATGTATTAAGTGTGTGTTTCCAATGTAGCTAGTGGGTTATATAAAACAAGCAAATGCATGTGCATTTTGGGTGGGGGGTGGCCAGCCTCAAGGTGAGACCACATGGGTCTCACCAACTCAAAATCCACTTGCATTTTCCTTTTATACAATATATATAAATGTATTATAACATGTTATATACCTTATGTAACATATTATGTATTATACATAACACACATAAGTGTTTATTTTGCCAAATAAACACATTCACATATTTCTCAAAATAAATTATCCATATAATTTACTTATATTTCTCAAGTGCATTTATTTAGAAATCCATTTCCTAAATGCTTCAAGTATTGATATTTATTTAAAGATCATATCATATAAATACATATCATAAGTGTTTGTCTAACTTGTTATTGGGTATGACCTGACTTGGATCATCACATACTAGCCACGTCAATTTAATATGTGTCTTGGGCATCCGAAATTCCAACAATTAATTAATAAAAACAATTAAAATCATCAAGATCACAGAACAACGAGAATTAAATAAACTCTTTTGAATTAAAGATATTGTAATTACATTATCCATCTCGTTTCATCAAGGTGGACGATTAAACGTTTAGCCACTCATGATCAATCCGCAATAATAATCAAAATAGAAGAGAAACATGATGTACCAATCGTTTGAGAAATTGAAATGGCAAGATAATAAAAGTAGATACGATCTAGATGGGTGCTGGTGAATCTTCAATGAATTTGCCTAAGAAATTATCTTGATTGGAGATTGAAGAACCCTTGTAGAACAGCTCTTAGAAAGATTTTTGATAACTGGAAAAATTAGGTTTTGGTTTATATATATACCCCCTTGAAATCTGATGCATAAGTAGGCTGAAATCCTCTTCAGATTCGACAAGCCACTGTGGCGCAGTGGCTATTGGAGACCTCACTACGTCGCAATGCTTTTACACTGTCTTCGATGCCCTTTTCCCATGGGAGACTACGGCGCAGTGGGCAATCATACCCCCCACTGCGGCGCAGTACTTATGTTCTGAGCAGCTTCCTTTTTCTTTGTCAACCACTGCGGCGCAGTGAACTTGTATTTCAACGAATGCGGCGCAGTCACTTTTAACTGGGCAATTTCCCTTTTTAAGACCATTGCGGCACAGTGGCTTGCCTTGGTCTTCACTGCGTCGCAGTGCTAATTTACTGATCTGACACCCCTCATTCAGTCATGAGATCTTGCAAACTTCTTCTAACTTCCTTTACTTTAACAACTCTTGATCCTTCAAAACATCTTCTAAGCCAATAAATCAACTGAAAATGTGCCAAATGAACACGTAACCTGTCAGGCGCATGAAAACACTAACAAACACCATAAACGCGCCAAATGCACATGAAATCGACTTAAAACATATAATACAATGGCCAATAAGGATGTGGGTAATTGGTATAAATTAGTCACATCAGTAACTTTTCAAAGGCAATTGAACATTTTAGTTCAGAACAATTTATTTCAAACATTGTAATGATCTCTGAACGCACAATTTCAACATAAGAAATATCGGCCTCAATGAGAACTAGAAGGTCCAATTTTTGTTCCTCATCTTTTTCAAAACCAAAAGCACTAACCTTTTTCATAATGATATCCACCCAACGACCAAATTCCACATCAGACTTGACAACATGACCTTGATCTTCACGATCCATGAATTACATGTTCCTCACTTCTTCTTCATCATCAAAAGACACATCAGAATCCTCCCATTTTTCAGAATCTGCCACCATGCAACTCTTTTTGTTGGATTCTTCTTGTGCCATAAGTGCGATGTGGGGCAGTTTGTGATGAAGAAGGTTGTGATGATCTGCATTCCTTCATAAAATGTCCTTTTTTTCCATATTTAAAGCATTTTAAATTGGACTTATCAAGAGCGTTAATTGAAGAGAATTGTTTGCCATTTCTTTTTGATTTAAATTTGAAACGATTAAAGGTTATGGCAATCATTGCAACAAGATCATCATCATCATCCTCATCACATTCATGTGATGCATATTTAGAAATACCAGCTTTCATCAATTCAGCTACCATCTTCTTCACAGAGTCAAAATGATCACTCTCAGAAGATAGTAGGGCAGAGTCATTAGGTTCAGAATAATGAACCAGGGCAGGACTGGTAGAAACATGATTCTTAGCATCTTTCTCAGCCACAGCTCTCTCAGCTTTATTCTCCTCAGTATATCTAAAAGCACCATATAAAGAGGCAAGAGTGTGGTTGTGAAGGGTTTTTCGTTGTCTTAAAACCATGATCAGATTTTCCCATTTAGAAGGTAGTATATCACAAAACTTTTCCAACAAAATTTCTTTATCTTTATCAACACCCAAAGCGTTAAATTGATTAACCAAGTTTGTAAATCTAATATACGTTTGAGTCAAAGTTTCATTTGGTAATGCAAAGAAGGCTTCATATTTTTTGTTCAAAGCAACTTTTCTTGTGACAACAGTTTCCTTAATACCCTCAAACTGAGTCATTAACTCTTCCCACATCAATTTAGAATTCTCAAGTAAAACAAGAGTGGGTTTTAGACTTTCTGGGACAACAAAGAGAATCATATTTTGAAGTTTTGATATATACAAATGATCTAAACAACAAGGAAATACTCGTAAGAATACTTAGAGTATATATCACACGTTGCAATGCCAAAGTTCCAAGAATTTTTGCAAGTGTGAGAAGTCTTATATCTATAGGCAAACATGTCTTGATGACATGGAAAATGCCGTACAAATATGGTTGGGTGCATTTATGGATTTGTAGGACAAATCCATAACAAGTTTGTTTAAGGTAAAGTATGTAAGTTTCTTTGATGTGACTTGACATACTTTATTCCCAACCTTTTGCTAAAACTATCACAATACCAGGTATAAAGTTATGAAGCGGGTAAAGGTAGTTAAAGTACTACAAAAATACTTCCTCGTAATCAGTGAAAAAGTGTTGTAAATACTTTTTCACTGAGAGCCTTCAGATCTTCAATCAGATGGAATCTTCTCAGAGCTCTGCTTCTCAGAAGTTTCCCTTCTTCAGTTGTAAGGTGCCCTATTGTTGTGTGGATCGTAATAAGACGTGATTCGTTATGTCAAGAGTGCGGAATCCTCTTAAGATAACTAGATTACTATTGCCTTTTTGTTGATTAATAAGCAATTAACCAACCCAAGGAGATGCACAAGGCTTGTGGTTCGTGTAGGAGATCACACGAAGGAACAAATAACCTTAGCTCGTTAATTCTTGAATAAATCTCAAGAATTCGTAAATCATTAACCTAATTTCGTAGATTAGGTCTTGTATTTATACTAATTACGTATTGGATCGTGTGGGCTTAGGCCTTAATTACGTATTAGGCCCGAAACAATAAACAATCGATCTGCCTCGTGCTGATGTCTGCACGAGGTTGTTCCTACATGCTGATGACGTCAGAACAAGGGACGACCCTTTGTTCTTTGTTTGACTTCGTTTGACTCGTACATAACATCCAATCACCGTTCAAGTGTTCTATGACACTTATAAACCTTGATTCTATATTCTTGTACCTGCAAAACAATATATAACACACAAACACAATACAAAACATAAACAGATATAATATTGAAGTTTAAACATAATCATTAAATATCAACATAAGTTCTTATTTAAATGATTACACACAACTTCCTAAAAACATGAACGATAATCAAATCTATGTTGCGATTGTCACAACGAATCTCCATCTACAGACTCCCCCTTGACGATTGCAACTACATCTCTTTAAAGTCTTCGAACTTGAACTTCAAAGCTATCCATTAAACAACAGTCTTGTGCTATTCGCATGAATTCTCTCTTGCAAACAGTGTGCGAGAATGTTGCGATAGCGTCTTTCCTGTACTCTCCAAAAATCCACAGCTGAGCAAGGTGTATCCAAAAGTCTTCTCTGATCACCTCTTGACAAATTGACAACTTGCATTAGATCATGCATACGTAGCAATATCTGTTTCTTTGAATCATCAACAAACATTTGTGCTTCGCTTGACTTGATATCTATCTGCCAAAATGTCATCTCTGTCAGCATATCTTGATCCCATCTGATAGCGGGAACCTTCTTAACACATTTAATTCTTCTCTGAACAAACCGAAATGTGCCATCTGGATTCTTAATCTTCTTCAAAGGTGTTGGCTTTATCAACCTTTCTTCTGGCTTCAGACCTCTATCACTGAAATACTTAATTCTTTCATCTATGAATCTATTCCAGTAGAAATCTGCAAGTCCATTGCTCTGAAGATTAACAAACCAGTGTCTTCCCAAATCTATCATGTTTGAATCACTAAGAGAGTGGAAATGTCTTTGACTTATTGACATGTACTGGCAACCCTCCTTTCTCTTGATAATAAACAATTTGATTCTGTGATCATAGAACCAACTTTGTATCACTGAGAAGTATTTGGGGGCATCCTTGTCTGAAACAAACTCCCAAAACATTGATGGTTTATACGTATCACGTATCATCAAACCAGTATGTCCTCTATAACCTGGAATTAGTCTATTAACGATAAACTCATGATCTTGCTGCACCAGAGGTATATTAAATCTTCCAAGGTCAACCTCTCGTGTAGCATCTATATTCCAGTATAGATGAAAAATATTGTCATGTCCTTCATCGACTATGTTTGCATATACAGCAAATCTCAACCTTGCAGCATTCTTAGGTTCATCTGGACTATCTGTGATTGGATTGAGATTGAGATGTTCTACTTCAGCTATTGGTTCAACTTGAATGACTTCATCTTCATTAAAGACACGATCAAAGTCATAAGGTGTCTCAAGCAACCTTTTTCTATCAGCTTCCGAAGTAATGAACTCTCCTTCTTCCAAATCTTCATCATCGATACTTTCCAGATCTTCTTCAGCATCAAGATCGTCCAATGCACTTATTGTTTGAAGCTTATCTGCAATTCAAACGATTTACATATACAAAGATAAAGAACATAAATCATAAGTCAAGACATAATAAAATAGTATAAATACATAAAAGAAATTAAAATAAATAATACTATATCATAAATATAATGTAACAATTACATTAATATTTATCTTATAATCTTTATCTATTTTAACTTACAACAATAATATTATATCATAAATATAATGTAACACATTCATATTTATCTTATAATTATTATTCTTCATTACTCGAGTATTTTAAAATTACACTGTCAATATGTTAAGCCGAACAGAATAATTCTTTGATCACTATTCTAAGCTGAATAACACTTTGATTAACACTCTAAACTGTTAATATAACTCAAGTAATCTAATGTACTCACATCAATTAAAAATACAAAATCAATAGCACTAAGATTCATAATCCGAATCTGAATCCGAATCTGACTCTGACTCTGAAGATGTATGAGTTAACCCTGACTGTTCTTTCATTTGATCCCTAAGTGATCCTGGATCATAATAATCATCATAATCCATAATCTCAGCTCTAGCTCTCATATGAGCTTGTGGATCATATCCCAATCTCTTTTCTAGTCTATGCACAATTAAAGTGTGCAAATCTGACTCTGTAGAGGCATTGGTAGTAGAATCAGTCTTAGTTGACTCACTATCCTGAGTAGATTTTCCTTTGCTAAGATTTTCTTTTTCTTTATGATTATGAGGATCATTCACTATCTCCCTTTCTATTCTATCAGAATTAGAATCGGAGTTACCTGAATTGGAATCTTCCCCATCATCATTGTTATCTGGATCATCAGGATCTGCATCTGGAGCAGCCATCACAGCTTTACCTTTATCTTGAGTCCTAGAAGTACTAGCACCAGTTGTACCAGCAATCTCCGACTCAGTCTGTCTTGGCGACTCCCCCTGAATATCTGCAGTCTCTATATCCATAGCATCACCAGCAGCATCTTGATCTTGACCTTTATTCTCTGGCTCACCAACTGATTGTTGTTGATTTGGATCTTGAGCTCGATCTTGATCATCATGATCATCATCTCTTGTCTTCTTTGCTAGCTCATCATCCTTACAACCATCTTTATCTCCCCCTTGAGCCAAGAATTGGTCAAGTCTAGAACCAAGAGAATGAACAAGAGCGGTCATCATGTCCATCTCTTCCTGATGCTTAGCAGCCTGGAGCTTTAGCTGATTCTCCAAAGCTGTAACCCTCAACTCTAACATCTTCTTCTCAGAAAATAAACGACTCAGCTGCACTTGAACAGGTACAGGTGGACGTGAAGTAGAAGCAACGTCAAATGTAGAGGCCTGAGGGGGCATCGTAGCTTCAAACGAAGGCATACGAGCACTAGAAGTTCCTGTGGGAGGCATCTGTGGTCTTTGTAGAGGAGCCAATAGACGTCCCATAACTGTAGAAACAGGAACTGTCGCCTGAATAGGAGCAGACGAAGGCCTAGGAGCAACAAGTGTCGGAACTGTAGACTCCGGAGCAGCAGGAATCGTAACAGTTGTAGCCTCAGTGACAACTTGTGCACGAGAACGAATTCCCCTTATTATAAACTTTCGTCTCGACCTTCTCTCCCCAACAGTAACACCAGCAGCAGAAGTAGTAGACACCGAAACAGGAACATCAGAAACTGAAGCTCTTAAAGCAGCAACCGATGGAGTATCACCGACAGTAGGTGCATGAGACCTCTCCATGGCTTCAGAATAAGCAGCAAACTCTCTATCAACTTCAACTTGAGATCTTGTATGTCTTCTTCTTCGCTTTGGCAGTCTTTCTTCCTCTTCTTCATCTTCCGAGTCCTCAACAACATTAACCGGGACTTCGGACCAACAGCAACATCAACTGGAGCAGAGGTAGAAGTAGAAACTCCAGTAGATGGTGGAACAAGATTTGTAGGATCATCAATATCCTCCATGAGAGCATCCATATCCGAATCATGCTCTAGATCACCAGCATACAGAGGAACATCATTGAGTCCCTCAAACTGATGAGCTCGTTCTTCATGAAGATCGTCATGAGCCTGATCATCATCACCAGCAGCAGCAGCAACGGGTTCTTCATCCTCCCAACCTTGTCAAGGTGCAACATAGTTAGGATTAATCAAATGTCCGAACAGAGGTGGATTATCAACCTCAATCGGAACATTTCTTCCCGACACGTGCTTCAAACTTTCAGCAAATGCCTTATAAGTAAAACAACCTAAGTTGAACGTAGGACCGTCAAATGGCAAATCAGCTGCAAAGTGACGAATGATAATCATCACAAATCTTGGAAACAAGTAAAACTTCTTGTCGGTTCCAAATGATCTCATTTGCCTTTCAAAATTATCAAAAATGTACTGAGAAAAGCTGTATGGCTTGTTCAGCACCAAAGCAACCAACTGAGATGCATTCTGGATGTTCATCTGATCATGACCCGTACTCCGATAACTCATAGACCTCAACAAATAGTAAGCAAGGAGCTTCCATTTGCCGCGAAGATTTTTCCTAAAGTATGGATGTGTAATGTTACCAGCATAACCCATACGACGTAGAGCACCATCACAGAATTCTTCTGTAAACTCAGTAGGACCTTGCTCCATGCCATCAACACCTAAGCGTAAAATAGTCCTTAAGTCTCCAGCTGAGAACGAAATAGAACGTCCTCCAACAGTAGTGCGAATGTACAAATGATCACCCATCTGCACTGATCGGGCTGAGTTCCAAAACTCCCGAATGAGACTTATTACTAACGGAGGATTCTCGGTCAATGCAAAGTTAATGCGACAACGTGCAAGAAACTGGAGAACACCGTGAAACTCTGCAGTGCACCCCGTCTGCATGATCCTGAGATCGAGTGCAGCATTGTGTACATTAGCGAATACACGAAAATAAAAATTAGGGTTTTGGCTTTCTGCTTCGTGATGACATCATCACGAGGAGGATTTCCCTCGTCGTGACATCAGCACAAGGCATGATGAACCCAGTTAACACGATGTACAAAACATCTCCATTCGATGTTAAAATCAATAAATAACATCAACTTGGACTTGTTTTGCTTAGATTATATGCTCGGAAAGTGATTAAATTTCGAATTAAATGAGCACGAAGTAGATGTTCTTCGTACTTCGTGTGAATAGTGACCGAACCATAATTTTATCAATTAATCTTGATTTAACGTTTGTTAACTTAAATTTTCATTAGATTTAACATGTTTAAACTTTGATTAATCCAATTTTAAGTCTAATTTAAGTCCAAATCATCATTAATCGAAGTTCGAATTCTTGGTTCGTCCTTTTTACTGTTCACGCGAGGCAAAATCAAAAATTTGGGCATTATAACGACTTGTAATCGTTCAAATCCATAGTTAAACATCAATAATCTATCCTAGATCATGTATTTACCAACAAACTAGGATGTTTAATTTGAAAAGAAGATGAAATCAATCGAAAATAGGGACGGATGAACAGTGGCACGAGGGAGAGGTGATTCGTGTGATTTTCTTAGGGTTAATTTTCGATTAAAAGTAATTAATGAATAGTTAAACCCGTATTTATATTCGGAGCTTCGTGGGCCGGGCCGAAGGAGTCCTTCGTGGGCTTCACGCTGACATCAGCATGAGGCACGATGACGTCAGCACGAACCAAAACGAATTTTCAGAATTTAAATCACATAATCTCCATTCCTTAGCCAAATTTCGCAAATTTTCCAGAAATCTAAATAAGGAAAAATTCCAGAAATTCCAGAAACATAAACCTGTAGATACGCGTTACTAAAAACCTGTATCTACTCGAATATGCAATTGAAAATCATCCGTACTTACTTGTCATCACAATAATGTATCAAATAAATCTTACATTATTATCTTGACATAAAATCGATCATTTCTTCATTGATGTTTATCTCAACAATGCAAACTTACACTAAAACATATTTAATGTATAATGCATTACAATACAGCAAAAATATCATATCAACAACCTATCACATTACATCTTAGGTTGTGATCTTGATAATAAAACTGTAACCTATCACACTAAGTCTTAGGTTAATAAATTGGCAATGATGCATTCCGCATGTAGATTAATCATGATATATCCAATCCGACTTGTTTCAACATGGTATTCAAATGAAATTTGATATCTGTAACCTGCACAGTTAACAAACTTCATCAATGCATCAAGAACAATAGAAATATCATAAATATGCAAAACAACCAAAAACTTAACCGAGCAATCTAAGGCAAGTCTAATCTTTGTCAAGCATACTTATCAACCAAAAACAATTGAAATTTCAAAAATTTACTTGAAACACATTCAAAAATATTTTGACTTTTCAACTTTCAAAACATTTCATTTTCTACATTAAACAACTTATGTATTAATTAGAAAATCCATCTTGTAAACATTTATACCGTAAGCAACAAGACTTATATAATTCACTAAGAATTATAAATTTTAATGCTTATCAAATCTCTTGTGCAATAAGAACTAGTTTGACACATAAACGGACACTTATTACAAGAACAAAAGCAAAATAAAAAACAAAAAATAAAAATAAAAATAAACTAAGGTACTTTATTTATTTACAAGAAATCTTAAGTTTCTACAGATTAGATCAGATTAGCATTTACATAAGTCTGCAAGTGAGAAATAATTCTCTTATTATTAATTATGAACAGTGATTCAACCACGATTACCGGTATACTTGTCCTCTTAAACACTCGGTACTTCCAGTTTCCTTTGAGTTATGATACTTTCGACATACCCTGGCCAAGGACAGTCACCATGTAACCCGAGTAGCCTAATATGCCATTGAATAGTTTGCGAACTTATGTGACCCATATTCAGATATACTTTCGTAATCGATACAAGCACTAAGATAACAAAAATTCAATGTATATTCAAAAACATCCTTAACTTATCATGAGACACTTTTTAGATAACTGAAATTAATTACTTTGTGATTTCACTTATTTGCTTTTGCATTTCATTATTTATAAGGAACCTGTGATTTTCTATGAGACCCATGTAGCGAACTTTCTGACAACCTATCCCAAGTTGGAAGCTTTAGGTAGGCTAGGTATACAAAGACACCCCGAGGACATACTTGTCCGAATCTCAAAGACCACATTAGCCCCTTAATGTTCATTCATTTCTTTTGCATAACAATATCACATTTACTTTCATGGTCATGATTGGTAGAAGTTTTTGCCGATATATTGAACAAATCTTATAGTAATGCTAGATCTTTCACAAAATTTAAGGACCAGATCAGTTCATTACTGAAAAGCAAGCATTCTCAGCCATATATCTGAATATGTTTTCCACAAGAACATTGTATAATTTAAGTTCAGATTAAGGAAACCTTGCTACTTTGTGTCTACCAATATATCCCAAATTGTAATCACTGAACTAAGCAGTTATATTACGATTAAGCAGACTTAAAAGCTAAGTATCCTCACTTCAAATCATCTGACAGCATTAACTTAAATCTCTCCATATTTTTGTCATTTTCTCATTTTTCACATTTTTATGATTTTCTGACACTAAGAACTCTTTTTGTATTTTTATGACTCTAGCTATTTACAGACACAAACTTATAAAATTAGTTCTTTGAGAGATTTAATATGAATCAGCATTCTTCATCCCATTGAGAAGAATTAACTTCTCAAATCGAGTCTTATCAAATGCTTTGGTGTACAGATCAGCTAAATTATCATCGGTTATAACCTTTTCCAAATGAATTAACTTCTTTTGGGCACAATCACGCAAGAAATGATGTCTAATATCAATATGCTTGGTGACCTTATGCATGACAAGGTTATTTGTAATGTCTATAGCTGACTTATTGTCTATTCTAATAGGAGTATCAAGAAAATCCATACTGTAGTCACGAAGTTGTTGCTGAATCCACAATACCTGGGAACAACAACTACCAGCAGCCATATACTCTGCCTCACATGAAGACTGAGCAACACATGTCTGCTTCTTGCATTGCCACGATACTAATCTTCCTCCTAACAACTGACAACCTCCAGTCGTAGACTTTCTGTCATTGTTACAACCCCCAAATTCCGAATCAGTATATACAACAAAATCAAACGTTCCTCCCATTGGATAACATAGACCAAGCCCTTGGTTTCCCTTAAGATAATGTAGAATACGTTTTGTTGCAGTCAAATGTGACTCTTTCGGACTAGCGTGAAATCTAGCGCAAAGACAAACAGCGAACATAATATCTGGACGCGAAGCAGTCAGATACATCAATGAGCCAATAATAGCACGATAATAAGTTGCATCCACAAGTTCATCTTTCGGATCAAGAACTCCTAAACCATGATTTTGCTGAATAGGAGTTCCATATGTCTTGGACTCTAACATTTGAAACCTTTCCAAGATGTCATCGACATACTTAGACTGGTGAATAAAGAATCCATCTTTCCTTTGATCTACTTGTAGTCCGAGGAAAAATTGTAATTCCCCCATAGCACTCATTTCAAATACATTTTTCATGCTCATTTCAAACTCTTTGCACATCTTTATATTAGATGAACCAAAAATGATATCATCCACGTAAACTTGTACAATTAGATAATCTCGCTTCTTCCACTTAATAAACAATGTGCTGTCTATCGATCCTCTTGTAAAGCCATTTGTCAACAAATGCGTCGACAACTTTTCATACCACACTCTGGGTGCTTGATGCAATCCATAAAGAGCCTTATCCAAACGATATGCTCTTCTTGGATAATTCGGATCTTCAAACCCCGGTGGTTGGTAAACATACAAGAAGGCACTCTTAACGTCTAACCGATACACCTTTATACCTTTGAAACTTGCAAAAGCTAAAAATAACCTTATAGCTTCAATCCTAGCAACTAGTGCAAAAGTTTCGTTATAGTCATATTCTTCTCGTTGTGCAAACCCATGAACAACCAAACGTGCTTTATTTCTGGTAACGATCCATTTGTCATCTCGTTTGCATTTATATACCCAACGAGTTCCAATCGGTTCTTTACCTCTAGGCACATCTACTAACTCCCAAACTCCAAGTTTTTCAAATTGAGCTAATTCTTCTTGCATAGCTTCAACCCAACATGGATCTTGAAGTGCTGCCTTAACATTCTTAGGTTCTATTTGTGAAATGAAACCAGAATATAAACACTCAGTTATCAATCCAGTGTCTTTCACTTCACAAAACAAACTAGTAAGATCCTTATTCAACTGATTTCTAGTTCGAACAGGTTCTGTAGCATTTCCAAGAATATTTTCAACTGGGTGATCCTTATTAATTCGATATTGAGGAATCGAATCAACATTCAAACTTTCTCCTAAATTTGTTCTAATCTAAAACTCAGGAGAGCTAAAATCATCTTCCGATTCTTCAGAAATAGGATCATCATCAGGCAGTGTAACCTTCGATGGAGTAGGTGGTGTAGTGTTTGCGGGTTCATTATTTTCTGAATCTGGTGTCTTATCCTTGTCCTTACTACTTTCATAAATATCAGTAGTAGACTAAACTTTGGTTGGAGTAGTATCGACATTTCGAGTAGGCGGAGATGTAGGAGTATTATCCATGTGATCTCTTAAAATAATCACATCATCAATTGTCTCAGGATCTGAATAAGAATCAGGACCATGTAGTGAACTAAACACACTATCATAATCGAAGTTTTTGCCACTTCAAGAATGAATAGCGGGCTTATGACTGACAATCTTGACATTTGTTCCCAAATCAACTTTGCCGGTCTGTTTGTTGTAAACCCGTCGAATTGATGTTCCTGGTTTATAACCCATGAGAAATCCCTCTTCAACCTTTGAATCAAACTTTGACTGAGGTAGATACTTCAAGAAAGTACACGGTACACCAAATGGTTCAACATTCTGTAAATTCGGTTTCTTCTTATGTAGAAGCTCATAACATGTCTTATTATGACGCTTAACTACAGTAACCCTATTTAAAATATGACAAGCTGTATTCACTGCTTCCACCCAAAACATAGTAGGAAGCCCTGGATCTGCAAGCATAGTTCTGGCTGTCTCTATCAGAGTCCTATTCTTCCTTTCAGCAACTCCATTTTGTTGTGGTTCATACAGAGAACTGTATTGATGTTGAATTCCCTTTGACAAACAAAAGACATCCATCACATTATTCTTGAATTCAGTTTCGTTGTCACTCCGGATTCTCTTAACACGAACTCCATAATTATTTTCAGTTTCGACAAAGAAATTTATCAAAATCTGCGGAGTTTCGTCTTTCGACTTAAGAAAGAATACCCATGAGAATCTCGAGTAATCATTAGTAACCACCAAACAGTAATACATCCCACCGATACTTCTTACATTTACTGGACCAAATAAATCCATGTGAAGTAACTCAAAAGGATTGGCAATAGAATTTTCTTGTTTCGGTTTATGAGAAGACTTTTGTTGTTTACCTTTCAGACAAGGTACACATTTTTCTTCCATTCCAAACCGTTTCATGGGAACGCCATCAACCAAACCATGTTTGACAATGTCATTCATCTTTCGGAAATTGATATGTCCCATTCTTCTATGCCATAGTAACGATTCAGATTCATTTGCTTTTGATAATAAGCAAACAGACTCCTCTGGATTATCAACACTTAACACAAGGCCATAGATGTCTCTCTTCCTAGGAGCTTTCAGCAGGATCCAGTCTTCAGGAATAACATATCCTGGTTTCAATATAAGTGTTTCTTTCTCATTAAAATGGACAATGTTACCCTTGTCACAAATCTGAGAAACACTTAATAAATTATGTGATAACTGTTCCACATAATTGACTTTCTCCAGCGTAATCTTCCCATTGACAACATCACCTTGGCCTGAAACGTTGCTGCCCTTGGGACCAGCGAAACTAACATACGACCCATTTACATCTTCATAATTGGACAAAACGTTCTTGTCCCCTGTCATGTGCCGAGAGCATCCACTGTCAACATACCAAAGATGGTTAGTTTCTGAAGGGTACCCAAACCTTTTGAGGTTTAGCTTTGCCGAATTCATCTCTAATGATTAATTTGGTCCAATATCCATCGCTCTTTAATGGAGCCTTGGATGAAGATGGTGTCATAGACTGTTTCTTAGGTGAAGGGAAACGAGTCTTAGGAGGTGAATTCCTTGGTGAGTGAGTACCAAATCTAGGTTGACTCCCTAATCGATCATAAAATTTAGACAAACTATTAATTCTAACAGGAGGGGATCGATTTTGTTGAGCCATCTTCCTAGGTGAATTACTCCTTTGAGGTGTACGAGAACGACTCGGACTTACACTACTAAAAGTAGTATTCTGTGAAGGTCCCTGTCGTTTTGGAGTCTTAGATCTATTATTATGAGTAACAATATCTGAGTCACTAGATCCACCAGAAGACATACCCTTATCAGGACATCTCCGTTTCCTATTTGGACAGCAACTATAAACATGTCCTACTTCATAACAATAGAAACAAGATTTTTTTAGCTCTTGCTTTCCTAGCTTTAACATCAAACTCAGCTGAAGTCATGCCTAAACATTCTTTAAGTTCAATTGTGGCTGACTCTTCTTTTGATAAACCAGTTGACTCATTTTTACCCGAAAAATGTACCTTCTTTTGAGAATTTTTATGAGTCTTGTATGGAGTTAAAGGGACTTCACTAGACGTAGATTCATCCTTATTCCATACTTTATCAATCTTGTCATGATCGATCTTTTCAAAATCAATTTCATTTGATGCAAAAACAGTATCACATCCTTTCATTGTAAAACATTTAATGTTCTTATCAACAGGACAAGTTAATTTTGTTTGACTAGATCCTTTAGAAGTACTAGCATCATACTCTCCATTCTTAGGATCTACTGGTTTAACAAATGAACTTTCAAACTTATGTTTCTTGTTAAGCTCTTTAATTTTATCAATTGAGCTTTTAGAGCTTTTAGGGGTCTTTGGATCAACATTTTGTTTTTCTGAAACTATTGAATCTTTTTCACCATTGTCAATCTTTTCAGTGAGCTGTGTTAGAGATTCTGTATCATTATCATTGAACGGATCTCTAACTTCATTATAACTCATACCCAAACCACTTTCATCTTTTGAATCCCGTGGTACAGGTTTTTGCATCTGCATTGATCGTATTAAATCAGATCCCCTAATTTGATCTAGTCTTGTATTAAGCTTAACTATCTCCAACTTTGCGTCAACTAAATCTTTCTCCTTTTTAGAAAAGTCTTCAGTTAATTGAGCATATTGTTCATTTCCTACTTTTTCCATCAAAACTGACTCCTTTAGTTTTTCTTTTAATGCAAGAATATCCTTATCAGATGCACGAATCTTATCTTGATAAAGACTTTCTTGTTTTACCAAACCAACATTTTTGGCAAACAAAGAGTCGTTTTCCTTTTTAAACATGTTGTTCTGACTAGTTAAGTTAATAACTGACTTATTCAAAATAAACACCTCAAGTTTTAAATCCAACACCATTTTACATACGTCAATTATAGAAGATAAAGAACAAGATACCTTCTGATCTGCAGCCTTGCAATCTGCCATGTATGCAACAAAATCTTCAGTTGTCATACCTTCAGGTATCTCAAAGTTCTTCATCTGTTCTTCAATGCTCTTCATAGAAATGTCATCAACAGAATTTGATGACTCTTCCTTTTCTTTAGATGCTTTTATTGCAGTCATTTGTTCACTCTCAGATCTTACTGTCTCAGCAACATTACACATATTCTTCTGAACTATCTCAGATGCACTTTCTTCACTTGAGTACACAGCATAATCAATTGTTGCAGCTACCTCATCATATAATTCTACCATGTAGGCATGATTCGAGGTATCATCGGATTGTGTATCCCATTGATAAGTACCATCTGGATTTTGAACAACAACAGCCTTTGACTCCGAAAGTGGTGACGAAACTGGCTGCTGTGGAGTAACAGGATATGTAATCATTGCTTGCGTTTTATGATTATTCGGTGTAATACCGCCTTGATTGTAATTTTGACGACCAGCAACAGTATTATCAATCCTCTTAGGTCGTTGACACTCTCTTGCAAAATGACCGAATCCATCGCAATTATAACATTTCACCTTGGATTTGTCAAACCCTTTAGTGCCATTACCTATAGGTCTACCAGCTCTCTGAGTGAATCTTCTGACCTTAATAGTAAGCATAGCAAGCTGCCATTGTAGATCCATTTCTTCCAAATCATCAGGATCTATTTGATTGTAATCCTCATCAATTACTGCAGGATCAGTAACTTTTCCCCCAATAAATGCTTCATGAGCATTACAAAAGGCTGAGTAAATACTCATTCTTCCTTCTACAGAACTCGTACTCATTGGCATAGAGTGGAAAAATTGTACATTGCTCTTAACATTTGAATTTGTATTGTCATAAGCAACATATCCGGCAATACCATCAGCATCTACTATTGGTGTAGCTTCTGCACCACTTAGAAATGCATTATTTCGTGAGCTGGAACTTGCTAAATGAACAGACTTAGCATGATATAAGGATGGATCTTGTGTAAAATCCGAGTGAGTGTCTTTTATCCTTCTCTTCATGTCTCTGTTCTTCAGCTTGGAGACTACCTTCTCAAAATCCCATGTACTGTATTCCTGATCATCTTGAAGTTGATGAACATAATCTGTCCAAGTTTTAGGCAGTGAATCCAGAAACTTATCAACTAGCTCAGTTTGAGGATAAACAACTTCAAAGTATGACAATTCAGTGGTCAGATGACTGAATCGAATAATAATCTCATCAAGAGATTCCCCTTTCAGTCCATTAAAAGCTTCATATTGACGCTTGAGAAGCTTGATACGGTTTTTCTTCAAAGTTACATCGCCCTCACAATATCTTTCGAGAGCATCCCATAAATCCTTTGAAGTAGTGTACTTTTTAAACAGATGTACACTATCTTGAGGCAATGCCATAGTTAGAGTAGACAATGCTTTTCCCTCAACAACGTATCTTTTATGTTCTTCAATAGGCATATCAGCATAAGTATACCTACTGATTACTCCGTTTTTCTCATATGAAGGCCAATCAAAACCTTAAGTTATTACTAGCCACATTTCCATGTCAGTGAGACGAATGTAGTCTTCAAAACGTCTCTTTCACATCCAATAATTTTCCATACGAAACAGCTTTGGAGGTGTATTACCCCGACCAACCTCATGATCATGCATGATCATTTGGCTGATAAGTAAGGCATTGGGTGAGGTTGTGGCAGCTGGTAAAGTAGTCATTTCGAATCTTTTGGTGACAAATTAAATGAAATAACACTAAGTTCATGTGATACGAAGTACACGTGGCACGAAGCACGAAGTATACGTGGCACGAAGTGAAACACGAAGTACACTACACACGAAGTGAAACACGAAGTACACACGTCACGACCTAAGTCACGAAAGTTCGTGTTGATGTGGCACGAAGAGCAGTTTGTGCAGACGTGGTACTGGATGACGTAAGCACGAACACGAAGTACACCTCGTGTTGACGTAAGCACGAAGTGACACGAAGAAGATTACGAAAATGGTAAATAAAACGAATTTGCAATCAATAGCCAATCAAACGATCTTAAACCTTCTGGTAATCAACCTTAGGGCTCTGATACCACTTGTAAGGTGCCCTATTGTTGCGTGGATCATAATAAGACATGATTCGTTATGTCAAGAGTGCGGAATCCTCTTGAAATAACTAGATTACTATTGCCTTTTTGTTGATTAATAAGCAATTAACCAACCCAAAGAGATGCACAAGGCTTGTGGTTCGTGTAGCAGATCACACGAAGGAACAAATAACCTTAGCTCGTTAATTCGTGAATAACTCTCAAGAATTCGTAAATCATTAACCTAATTTCGTAAATTAGGTCTTGTATTTATACTAATTACGTATTGGATCGTGTGGGCTTAGGCCTTAATTACGTATTAGGCCCGAAACAATAAACAATCGATCTGCCTCGTGCTGACGTCAGCACGAGGTTGTTCCTACATGCTGATGACGTCAACACGAGGGACGACCCTTTGTTCTTTGTTTGACTTTGTTTGACTCGTACATAACATCCAATCACTGTTCAAGTGTTCTATGACACTTACAAACCTTGATTCTATGTTCTTGTACCTGCAAAACAATATATAACACACAAACACAATACAAAACATAAACAGATATAATATTGAAGTTCAAACGTAATCATTAAATATCAACATAGGTTCTTATTTAAATGATTACACACAAGTTCCTAAAAACATAAACGATAATCAAATCTATGTTGCGATTGTCACAACGAATCTGCATCTACATCAGTCTTCAGTCTTCAACTTCAGAATGAACGTCTACAGATGTATTGATCTTGATCTGAGGTGAAGCTTCAGAGAACTAATTCTGAGGGATGTCTCGGAATTTCTGTACAAGTATCTTCTCTGAACTTCAATATTTCTGAACAAATTATACTTGATCGATTTTCGACCTAACATGGTAAGATAAGATGTTGTATCCTTGGTTATCGTTGTTTACAATTTTTTAGAAGAGTTTTGCCCATAAGGTGTTTGATGAAATATCTAAACTAAAATGTATGTATCAAATCATATTTAATTATACATGTATTTACTAACTTTGTTGTTTGTTATATTGCCTACAAAGTATTTGATAAAATGTATAAACTAAAGTTTCTTATATATGATTTACTATCAAATCACATTTGATTGAGTATTGCATAAGGTGTTTGATGAAATGTCTAAATCATTGTTTGATATTATGATTTAATCAACTTTATGATTTTGAATTAAATTTTTTGGTGTATAAGTTAGTGGATATAAACTCCATTTGTTTTGTGAAAATGTACGAGTAACATCAAATTTAATTATTGTTTACTTTTATGTTCATCATCATATTTGATTATGTATAGAGATTATAGAGATTTCTGTTTTTGTAACTGTATGTGTAAAATCATATTTGATTTTACATATAGATTGTATAGATTTGTGTTTTGTTACTTTGTTTTGTACAATCAAGTTTGATTTTGTATTGAGGTTTTAGTTAGTTGTGTTCTTATACCTATAATCATATTTGATTTTACTCTTACAGTGTGAAAATCCTATACATAACGAACTATTCAAAATCAAAAATGATTTTACGCATACATTGTGAAAAACTTATTCAAAATCAAAAATGATTTTACGCATACATTGTGAAAAACTTATTCAAAATCAACTATTCAAAATCAAAAATGATTTTATGCATACATTGAGGAAAACAAAATCATATATGATTTTTTATAACACAGACAAAACCAAATGAGTTCCATACAAAGAAAACCATTTCAAAATCAAAAATGATTTTACCCACAGAGTGTCAAAACCCTATATAAAATCATGTATGATTTTATTCATACATCTAAAAAAAAGGGGAGTTCGGTATCATTAAACATATTGAAAATCATACATGATTTTGTACATGCTTCCGTACAAATAAACTTATTCAAAATCAAAATTGATTTTAAGCATACACTAAAAAAACAATTTAATCAAAATCATATATGATTTTACGTATAAATTTGAGACAAGGCAAATGAGTTCTATACAAATAAACCTATTTAAAATCATTTTTGATTTTATGCATACAGTGTGAAAAACTTATACAAAATCATATATGATTTTACACATACATTGAGTTAAATCAAATGGCTTCCTTAAAAAGAAATTCATTCAAAATCATTTTACACATAAAGTCTGAAAACCTATTCAAAATAAAAAATGATCTTACGCATACATTGAGTAAAAGCTATACAAAATCATATATGATTTTATGCATACACTTTAGAAAAGTTACATTCTAAAACCCTAAAAGCTTTACCCTTGGGGCAAAATGCTAATCTGATGGGGAAGTGTGATTATGGGGGCCTGCGGCCCGCGTTTTAGTTTAGGGTTTGAGTGTTATTTTGTATTGAGGTACACTTAAGGTTTTAGGGTTTGAAGTCGTAGGGTTAGCCTAAACCTACGACATCAAACCCTAAACCCTAAGCTACAATGTAAAAACCCTATAAAATCTACACCCTAAAATGCTAAAGCCTACAGGAGTGGGACGGTTGTATACGGTACGCTTTAGGGTTTAGGGTTTGAAGTCACAGGGTTAGCCTAACGGCTAAGCCTACAACTTCAAACCCTAAACCCTAAGCTACAATGGAAAACCATACAAAATCAAAACCATAAAATGCTAAACCCTAAAATGCTAAAGCCTACAGGAAGGGAACGGATGTATACGGTAAACTTAAGGGATTAAGGTTTGAAGTCGTAGGGCTAACCCTAAACCCTAAGCTACAATGTAAAAACACTACAAAATCTAAACCTTATAATGCTAAACCCTAAAATGCTAAAGCCTACAGAAGGGTGACGGTTGTATACGATACACTTAAGGGTTTAGGGTTTGAAGTTGTAGGGGTAGCCAACTTCAAACCCTAAACACTAAGCTACAATGTAAAAGCCCTGCAAAATCTAAACCCTAAAATGCTAAAGCCTACAGGAGGGGGACGGATGTATACGGTACGCTTAAGGGTTTAGGGTTTGAAGTCATAAGGTTAACCTAACGGCTAACCCTACCACTTCAAACCCTAAACCCTAAGCTACAATGTAAAAACCTGCAAAATCTAAACCCTAAAATGCTAAAGCCTACAGGAGGGGGACTGATGTATACGGTACGCTTAAGGGTTTAGGGTTTGAAGTTGTAGGGTTAGTCGTTCTAATGGGTACAACTTCAAACCCTAAACCCTAAGCTACAATGTAAAAACTCTAAAAAATTTAAACCCTAAAATCAATGCAAAATCATTTTTGATTTTATGCAGACATTTTAGAAAAATGGCATTCTAAAACCCTAAACTATAAACCCTTGGGTGCTAAAAGCTAACCCGAGGGGTGAGTATGATCACGGGGGCATGCGGCCCGTGCTTTAGTTTAGGGTTTGAAGTTGTAGGGTTAGCTTAAACTAAAGGGATTAGTGCTTCCGGATGTAATGAACTATAACCGATTGTCTATGTTATGTAACGATGTACTCGGGTGTCTAAAGCATGTAACTAACTCCTATTTTGGTCTAAAGCATGCACCAGATGACCGGTTCAAACATTAGCCGGTCACCCATTTAATTTTCCTTTGCCTAGTCACCTTTATTTACTTACGTGGATTTTTATATATATATTCATTGGATCTGTAAGTATATATATTATATATATGTATGTATTGTGATCATAAGCAACCATTTATACACACATTTACACACACATCACCTACTGACTTCTCCCCCCTAAAAAACCATTTCTTCACCTCAAAATCCATAGTTTTTATCTGTTTAAATTCCTAAAAAAGAAATGATCTTTGGTTTACAGCCATAATCGAAGCTACGTTGAGCAAGAAACAAGTATGTCATCATTTATTTCTTATTTAATATGGTATGAAATATTAGGGTTTTTTAATTTTCTTATTTAATCCGGTATGAAATATTAGGGTTTTTTAATTTTTAATTATTTATTTATTATTTAATCTGGTATGAAATATTAGGGTTTTTTAATTTTTTATTATTTATTTATTAATAAATAATTAGGGCTTTTCAAAGGTACACTTTTTTATTTCTTAAACTTTAATGAAATATACTGAATCATATACCATTTTATTGTTTTGTAGTGATGGATCGTTTCTATAAATTTAATGTTCACTTAGTTATGAAGATGGCAAGGTGATTGAAGTTCTTACCCCTGCCTTTGATTTTGAAGAGCTTGTGCACTACATTGAGCAAGAAACAGGTAATCCAATGAGTGGTATGTATTCAAATATACCTGAATGTGGCTTGGAAAAGGGAGTATTGCCAATAGGATCTTAAGAAACTACTGAAAAAAATTTTCAACTTATGGACACATATGGTTCAATGAATGTCTATGTATATTACTTTAAATTAAACTTAACTAAATACTATGCCCCCAAACAAAAAGAGAATAAGGTAGATGGTATAAGGGAGACTGAAGGAGAGCAAGAGGGTGAGGTTGAAGGTATGTCAAAAACAGAGCATGGTGAATCAAGTAAGAATAATGTAGATGTTGAGTATGATGATGAAGTATATGAACCAGAGCAAGATTCAGATGTAGAAAGTGTTGCTTCTTTAGACCATTTAAGTGATGGGGAGGAAGAAATTAGACAAGTCAGGAATGGTAAGCCAATTGCCAAAATTCCAACTCCAAGTCAGTTACCAGAGATTGGGGGTGAGAACAAACATGAGGAGGTAGATCTCAAGACACAGATATTCAATGAGCATGATGACTTCATGAATGATCTGCTTCAAGTACTTACCAAGAAAGATGATGATGATATGCCCACTGATCCATTGCAGCCACCTACACTAGAGCAACCAAAGTTCCCAAGTTATGATACTGCTACTCATTAGAGGTTGAGAAAACCAGAGGTATGTGTCAAAACTCATTTTTACTTCAAGTAGTTATTAATAGTGTAATTTTGACTTGAAGTAGTTATTGATAGTGTAGTAATTTGTGTAGGTTGGTCAATTATTTGAAAACCCTAGTCAGTTAACGGAATGTCTAGCTTATTATGCTCTTGCCAATGGGTATTCAGTATGGTTTGAAAGATCATGCAAAAAGACCATCATAGCTAGATGTGGTACAAGGCCAATGGCAAGACCACCCAAGGACCCAAGTAAAGGAAAACAGAGAAAGCAAAAAAGGTTTCCTATGACCCCTCAAAAGTGTATATTTAGGTGTTATGCCACCTGGATGAAAGATGAACAAACATTTTAGATTAAGTTTATGGTAGATGAACACACTTGTGCAAGGAACTTTAAATATGGGTCTTTGATAAATTATAAGTGGATTGGAAGACACTTTGCTGAGGGGATTAGGTCCCAACCAGAAATACCCCTACATATTCTGCAAGAATTAGTAATGAAGAAGTATAAATGTACAGTATCACACCAACAAGTGAAGAGAGCAAGGGCTTGGGTATTAACAGAGTATGAGAAAACACTTGAGGAACACTATGCACTGTTAATGCCTTATGGGAAAGCACTATTGAGAACCAACCCAGGATCTACTGTCCAATTAGGTGTGACCAATAACCCTGATGGAAAGACATACTTTGAAAGATTCTATGTGTGTTTAAATAGGTTAAAAGAAGGATGGAAAAGTGGTTGTAGGAAAGTAATAGCATTGGATGGTTGTTTCCTTAAAGGTTCATGTAATGGGGAATTACTTAGTGCTGTGGGAAGAGATGGGAATAACCAAGTTTACCTAGTAGCTTGTGCAACTGTCAATGTAGAGAACAAGGAAAATTGGACATGGTTTTTTCTGAGATTATTAAGTCATGATCTAGATTGTCCAGATGGGGACCAATTAACACTGATGTCAGACCAACATAAGGTCAGAATCAACACTTATTGTTACATATTTATTTATATTTTTATTTTTCCTAATTATTAAGTCATGTAAGTTATAATGTTTGTACATGGTCTAATTGAAGCTATGAAAGATATAATGCCAAGGGCAGAGCATAGACAGTGTGCAAGGCACATATATGAAAACTTCAGAAAGGTCTTTAGTGGTGTGGAATTTAGGAATCTTTTCTGGAAGGCTGCAAAGGCATCTTATCCTGCACAGTTTGAGGCTACAATGAAGGAAATTCAAACTGCAAACCCCAATGCATACAAGTATTTGATGGAGAGGAATCATGTTGAAACACGTCGGACCGTTCAAATTGTGATATAAACAACTACAAACGTGCGGAATCTGATTGTAATTGTCTTTGAGGATTCTGAATAAACAGGAACATATATGCACGAATTAAACAAAGAACAAGAGATATAAAACGAATTCCTTTATTATTCAGTCATCTCGATTACAATACAATGATAAATCCGTATAGAAAACATCTCAATGATTACGGATTACAATCAAAGAGACGACAATAATAATGAATTACATGGGTGGACACGGTGTATAGATCTCTACACCGATCCTATGAATAGCTTTCTGACTAGTCTAAAACCATTAACCCTAAATTGTAACCTAAGTCGTGTATATATAGGCTATCGAATGGGCTGGGTTTCTATCATGTTCGTGGGCTTCGAGCTCCTTCGCACGAACTGCTGCCTCGTGTTGACGTCATCACGACCTTGATGATGTCTTCTTTTCATCATAATCAGCCCTTTGAATTGTATTGCAACGGACAACAAAAGCCTATCAGAAATTGCTTCTACAAATCACAAATCTTGGTCAAAGGTTTCTTTGGATACATACTAGACGTGAAGCAGTGGAGAATGGATACAGTGAGTGTTGGAACTCTGTACTCTTAAAGGTAAGAAACAAACCAATCATTACTTTGTTAGAAGGTTTAAGAGTTATTATAATGATTAGGTTAGAGAATCTGAGAGAGATGCAGGGTAGGAACATGATGTATGTCCAGTTATTAGGAAAAAGTTAGACATCATTTAGAATGGACCTTGTCAATGGTTGGTAATTTATAATGGTGGAAACAAGTTTGAAGTTAGGAATTACTCTCATGCTTATTGTGTAGATATGGATGAATATTCATGTACTTGTAGAATGTGGCAATTACGTGAGATCCCCTGTGTGCATGATGTGAATGCAATATATAAATTGAACAAGGAACCAGAGGACTTTCTCATAGAAATAACATATTCCATAGAAATAACATAATTTTTCAAACACTCACAAGGCTAACTATTACAAAACAGAGCATAACCACAATTCCAACTAACAAACAAATGACTTTCTCATACATTTGCATCTTTGACTTTGTTAAATTCAACTCCTGCTCTTGCATAGCTTGGAACAATTGAACACTTGATCCATCACCTCCACTAGATTGCTTACCCATATTTTCAACAATTTGTGCATGAAGGTCAACCAACAACTGTTTATAGTATGGATCGGAGAGTTCGTCATCAATGAAACTAAATTTAGTACAAAGCCCACTTTTTACATGCACCAACATATTTTAATTGAATCATGTAACCAATTTATAGAAAATCAAAATTAGGGCAAAATTACTTACTTTAGGGCAACGAACAAATCTTCTCCCTAGATTCTTGTTCGTCCAAGATGTGAGGATATGCATCTTCTTCCCACAATGACAACGCATGTAAAGAACTCTTTGATTTGTTAATGAAGAAGAACTAGCCATGGTGGAGGAAAAGGGGGGAGAGGATAAAAAGGACGGAAAAGAAGAGAGAGAAGAGCGAGAGATAGAATGAGAGTTTTGGTGGGAAAAAGTGGGTTTTATAAAACAATTTATCCGACATGGCATGTGACATGTAATTTTGTGGTGTTAACCGGCTAAATTTCAATTTCAACCGGTATGGTGCATGCTTTAGACCAAAATAGGAGTTACTTACATGCTTTAGACACTCGAGTACATCGTTACATAACATAGACATTTGGACATAGTTCATTACATCCGGAAGCACTAATCCCTAAACTAAACTAAAGCTTAATTGCTAATCAAAGTTGATTTCACATGTATAATGTTAAAAACCAATGCAAAATCATTTTTTATTTTATGCATACATTTTATAAGTGTTGCATTCTAAAACCCTAAACTCTAAACCCTTGGGGTCTAAAAGCTAATCCGAGGGGGAGGTATGATCACGGGAGCCTTCACACTGTATGCTTACATTTATTTTTGATTTTAAATGGGTTTCTTGGTTTGTAACTCATTTTGTTTTGTCTCAATGTGCTATACAAAATCATATATGATTTTGTATAGCATTTCCCTGATGTATGCGTAAGATCATTTTTGATTTTGAATAGTTAATTTTGAATAGGTTTCTAGACGGTATGAGTAAGATAAAAAATGATTTCGAATAAATTTCTTTTTTAAGTAACCCATTTGGTTTGAGTCAATGTGCTACACAAAATCATATATGATTTTGTATATTTTCTTCACAATGTATGCGTAAAATCATATATGATTTTGTATAAGTTTTTCACACTGTATGCATAAAATCAAAATTGATTTTAAATAGGTTTATTTGTATATAACTCATTTGCCTTGTCTCAAATTTATACGTAAAATCATATGTGATTTTAATTGAATTTTTCATAGTGTATGCAAGTCAATTTTGATTTTGAATAAGTTTATTTGTGCAGAAGCATATACAAAATCATATATGATATTTAATGTATGATTTTTGTATTGATTTTTCACTATGTATGCGTAAAATCAATTTTGATTTAAATAGGTTTCTTTGTATGAAAGTCATTCACTTTGTCTCATTGTCTAATACAAAATCATAAAACAATGTATGCGTAAAATCATATATGTTCTGAATATGTTTAATGATACCGAACTCATTTGTTTTGTCTAAATGTATGAATAAATTGAAATATGATTTTGTATCGGTATTTCACACTGCATGTTTAAAATCATATACGATTTTAAACGGGTTTCTTTTTATGGAACTCATTATGGTTTTGACTCAATGTGCTACACAAAATCATATATGATATTTTATGGTATGCATAAAATCATTTTTGATTTTGAATAGGTTTCTTTTTATGGAACTCATTTTGCTTTTTCTGAATGTGCTACACAAAATCATTTATGATTTTCACAATGTATAGGTAAAATCAATAATGATTTTCAATAGCTTGTTTACTAAATGACTATATATTCATTTTATTATATACATTGTTTACAACAAATACTACATTTAGAGTTAGGAAAGTTGAATTAACTATTAACACTTCACAGATATATAGTGATCAAATTTATTATCAAACCTTGGTTTCGACATTTCGTCAAACACCTTGTATACAAGACTCAATCAAATGTGATTTGGTTCTAAATTATATATAAGAAACTTCAGTTTAGACATTTTATCAAACAATTTGTAAGCAATATTGTACCAAACAACAAAGTCAATTAAATACTAATAAAATTTAAAAAATTCAAAAATAATCTATGTAAAATCACGTATGATTGACTGTATAATCAGTAAATACGTATATATAATCAAATTTGATTCAGTACATACACTTTGGTTTAGATATTTCATCAAACACTTTGTGAGCAAAGCTCAATTTAAATTTTTTTAATCAATAACAACCAAAGATACAACTTATCATCATATGAAGAAAAAAAAAATGATAGAAAAAAACTACAAATCATCGATAAAAATGGTTTGTTTATCCATTTTTTATATAAAAAACACAAACTATACAAAATATCACTCTAATGATATCTAAAAAAATCATCATCCATTTGTTGTTGTTGCTAATGATTTGAGATGGAGATCCACAAAGAGAGGGAGCGCAAGAATGATGGCAAAAGCGGTGGTGGTGGTTGTTGTCGTCGTCTGTGGAGAGGAGAAAGGGAGAGAGTGTGTGTTTGTGTGTAATTATGTGTTCCTGTGTATGTGTGTCCATCAGGAAGAACGAAAGGGGAAAAGATGAATTTTGTTTTATTTAGCAAATTTACAATAATACCCCTCCGCCCAAATTTTAATATAGATGATAAGCGTTAATCCTAGACATAAATGAAAATGATCCAAAGGTTAAGATTAAGCCCTTGTTATGCATGGGAAATTATGGATTCAAATGAACAAAACACTTATAATATATATATATATATATTGAGAACCCTTTTTTCCGAGAAGCTTTGAAAACTTTTCAAATCAAGCCCAATCGATGATTGTTCTTTACCTGCAAATTGTTTTTTGATTGGTTTCTGAATAACTTATGTGTAATTTTGAAGTTTATAATTATGTGGAGTTATGGATTATCATCCGTTATACAATTATGTATAGATTTGGATTCTTGATCACATATGCACGAATATTGCTATGATCACATATATGCAGGTCAATCACATGTAATCATAGCAATATTCGTGCACATGTGATCAAGAATTCAAATCTCCACATAATTGTATAACGGATGATAATCCATGCCTCCACACAATTATAAACTTCAAAGTTACATATAAGTTATTTAGAAAACAATCAAAAAACAATTTGCTTGTAATGAATAATCATCGGTTGGGCTTGATTTGAAAAAGTTCTCAAAGGTTCTCGCAAAAAAAAGGTTCTCAAAATAACTTTTCACAATAAATATATATATATATATATAGGGAAAAGTTAAATTAGGGACTCCTTATTTTAGGGACTGTTAGGGACTCCTTCTACCTCCTTCTCCGGCCACCACCACCATCATCTCTAACCACCACCACCACCACCACCACCATGATCATCTCCAACCACCACCATGATCCTCCGGCGATGACGATCATCTCCGGTGAGACTTACACATGTGTAAGTAACTTACACATGTTTTAAGTACAATTTTGTTTAGGTAAATCACCCATCATCAGTCACCCCCTATTACCTATCAACCTCTATGAACTATCACACTATGACCTATCACCCTCAATGACCTATAACCTCCACCAGCTTTGGTATATGAATATCCTTAAGGGCGAAGCCGCTCCGAATCATGATTTTTATTCAACGTACACATGTGTAAGTTGTACTTACACATGTGTAAGTCTCGCTGGAGATGTCGCCGGAGTTGAATATGGCCGGAGATGTCGTCGGAGATGATTAGTGGTGATTAGATCTGATGGAAATGGACGGTCTAGATCGAGTCCCTAACAGACCCTAAAATAAGGAGTCCCTAATCTAACACCTTGAAAACATCATTTTGATGCATTAAAAGTCTATAAACTAACATAGTGCATAATTGATTATCATTATTTAAGTGTTTAACAACACATTGATTCATCAAAATCGAAAAAATCACGTTTTTTGTTGGATGCATCATTTTGATGATTATGCATCCAAGATGGATGCACAAAACAAAAAACATGATAATTTCGATTTTGACGTATAAATGTGTTGTTAAACACTTAAATAATGAGAATTAGTTATGCACTATGTTAGTTTTATGGCCTTTTAATGCATCAAAATGATGTTTTTAAGGTGTTCTCACCGTTCTTATTTTAAGAGTGTTGTAACCGGAGTGTTATCATATATATATATAGGTTGATAATATAGTTTTTTAGCAATAAGAAAAGGATAGGTATAAATTTTATTAAGGAAAATGATAAATCCTCATAATCAATCTTCCTAAAAATCCTCCTAATATATTCACTTGTTAACACATGGAATCCACTAATTCTCTTTCCTAATCTCATCCCCTGATTTTCCACATGTCACAATCCTATTAATTAGGAGGATTTTTAGGCTAATAATTTAGGATGATTGATCATTACCCTTTTATTAATACGTACAACAAACATTCAAAAATAAATTGTGTCAGCCGTGTATCACGCACGGATATTTAGACTAGTATTATATAAAAAAAATGATTCGAGTCATTTAGCATTAGCTTAGTGGTAAGATATTTGTACTTTCTAAAGTGAGATTTAAGGTTCAATTTATGATATTGGTGCATATAAAAAGAGTAAAAGTTGAAAAATTTCTTTAGTTCTATTTTTGTATCGACTATTATTTTTAAGAGAAAGACTATTTTTTCTTTTTAAACAATTCGGTTTTTGAACTTTTTTTTTTACCCATAACTTTTTAACACTTAGTATCTTAAAACTTAAAACACTTTTACATAAAACCAAATATTTTCACACATATTTCATATTTCACAAGTGCTCTTTTTCGTAAACTATGATATCCTTTTAAGTCAACTACGTTTACATTAATAACCACATTGTTAATGTCACCATCACCTATTGTTACCGTGATACTGCCGCATTACGCGGATACCCCTCTCCTATACAAAACGTGTACAACAAATTTTACCACTACTGCGTGAAATTCACCACTGTTTTATTTGATCCGCCCAATTTTATTGACTAAATTTTCACGTGTGTTTGTATTATTTTGATTATTAAAATTAAAAATTATTATTTATTTTTAAAGTTTTTGTGGACACCATTTCTTGATAAATACTTCATTGTGCCCAGCCTCAAATATTAAAAATGTTTAATGTGCGGTTTAAAACAATCATTATATCCTAACAAATCATATGAAAACAAAGTTCTAATTAGTTGGTAACAGTTGAACAAATAACAGAACATAACTCAAAATTCTTACCATCCAAATCCGTATCATCATATGGCTACAAATTCGACGATGGAGAGAGTTGTATGCCGTCACCCATACCCCGTTCTATATATATATTCTTGCTTAAACCTCTTTTATTTAAACTTCAATATTTTTTTAAATTAAAAAACTTGGAAAAAATTTCTACCATTGCGAGTACAATTCTAATATCAATATTTATAGAGTAGGTGACTAGTAAAGAAACTTACCCAAACGACACAAACAATGAGGGTATACATACTTCATTGATGTTTCAATATGTTAGACTTGATTGATATAGTTATTCTAAATTATGTTAGTCACTGGAGTTTGTAAAATAGATGGAATACTTTTTCTATCAAAGTATATGAATTTTATTTATTTCACAAGAAATGGATGTTTAGTGCATAACTCTGATTGTTAGCGAATTATAAAGATATAAGACAGTATTCTCCAACTACATTAGTTTTGGAAGCTAATGAATACTATTTCTCAAATAAAATATAGCCTCCATGAATAAAAAAATAATTAATAAAAGAAAAGAACATTGATCAATAAAAAATAATAATAAATAAACAAATATATGTAATGATGGACAAAAAGAAACATGAATTGTGCACACACTGTCACCAAGTCTCAATATAAGACTACTACTACTGGTTTGAAACCAAACAAGAATTCCATTCAAACTTTTTAACTCAACTTTTATACACATTACATATACACACACCTAAAGAAAAGAGCTTATCATCATCAATGGAGATGATAAGCTCATACTCTGACTCGCCATACAAGCTCTTGTTAATAGCTCTAAGTCGCATACCGGTCACCCATTATGTGATCGGGTTCCTGTCGATTTTGTTTGTTATGGTGTACAATCTCCTTGAGTTCCATATTATTCAAGATATGTTGACTGGATTTAGGGGTCAACGTGTCAGTTTGACGTTCAATCCATGCTCTCAACTCTACCATGAAGTTGTCTCAAAGTGCACACTTCTTCATGGAAGGTTAAAAAACTCAATTACATCATGTAATTCTTGTTTAAAAATGATTCCAAGTTAGTTATATCATCAGTCATTCGCTTTCAGTTAGGCCTCGAATTCAGCTATTTTATACAATTATGTTGAAAATTGCACATAATTGGAAGTTAAGTGCTAAAACTTTGTTAAAACAAAACTTGTGTTAATTGTTCTGTTTCTGACAGTTAAAGAAAATATGCAGGTATATGTCTACTCCATGGCTTTCTAGTACTCATCTTCAGACTACTTTCTTGAGATTTTTCGGAAGGCCTCCAGTTTTCAACTACAGACGGTTTGGTTTCTTTCTGTTTTTCGTTCTGTCTTCTTCACTATTTTTCTCTAATTACTTTGGGTCATTATGCTAAGACACCTAACATATTATGCACTTCATTTACATCCTTTTTTTCTTTTACTCAGGGAGGTGTTTAGCACAGGTGATGGTGGAATAGTAGCTCTTGATTGGTTGGCGCATTCTGATGGTAATCATTTTTTTTTAAACTCGTTACTTTGTTAGCGTAGATACATCTAACAAGGAGATAACCAGTTTTTTAGTGAAGTCAAAAAGGGGTCTATAATGCTTTTTTCCGTTCCATTTCATTTGCAGTCTTTAATAACAAAGACACGGAAAATGAAGAGGTTCATGACGCTAATACGCCCCTTGTTATAGTGATCCCTGGCTTGACAAGTGATTCTGACTCTGTTGTAAGTCAAAGAAAGCTTAGTTGAATAATCTAAAATCACCTATTGTTTTTATTTTTATTTTAAACCATTAACATAAGTGAAGCCTAATAGTTTTGTATAATTTATTGATAGTACATAAAACATCTTACTTTCTACATGGCGAAACGTGGCTGGAATGTTGTTGTGAGTAATCATCGAGGCCTAGGTGGCGTACCATTGACCGTAAGTGTCTAATTCCTAAGTATGAATTTCCAACTATTTCACTTAATCATCTAATGTTAACGAGGTCTCTATTTTGCAATGTAGTCTGATTTCTTTTACAATGGTGGATGGACAAATGATTTACGTAGAGTAGTTAAACATATTCGCTCCAAATCCCCCGATGTTCCTTTGTTTGTTGTTGGAACCAGTCTTGGAGCAAATATGATGGTAACTTTTAAGATCTTATCTTTTCTTATTGAACATGAATATTAAAGTCAGGTAGTTGACTTGCATTCCTCCTAATTTCAGGTAAAATATATAGGTGAAGATGGGGATGACATTCTTATAGATGGGGCCGCGGCAGTTTGTTGTCCTTGGGACCTCCTGGTTTGTATTTCTATAACATAACTTAGACATCACTATAAAAAGGTTTCGGGTTTGGTAACCGACTCTCCCTTCTATGGCAGATATGTGACAGGTTTATTGGGCGAACTGCAGTGCAGAGGATCTATGACAAAGCCTTGGGAGCAGGTTTAAAACGTTATGCAAAGAAGTATGTGTGCATTACCTGAAATATTGCTACGCTAACGAACTATTATCGTTTTGATATGCATTATCTTCCTACAACCGCCTATGGAACTGTGGATGTTCTGATGTATTATCTTAGTTTATGATGAAAACTCTGCTCTTATTACAGGCATCAGGATTTCTTTACTCGCCTTTCCAACTGGGATGGCATTGAAAAGGTAACTTACGTCCGATTTCGAATTTTACCAACTACCAGAGGGGAGACCTGATAACTTATGAATGAGTCGATTAGGTTTGTTTATAATATCTAATGGGTCAAAAGTCAAAACATGATCATCCTATATTTCAATACTTAAGTTGGCCTTGTATCATGCCAGGTCAAGTTTTATCTTTATGCCACGGTCACCCAAACTGTACTTTTACACCTTAAAGCATAAATCAGCTTAGTAACAAAAAGAAACATTCCAGGTCAACATAATTTGATCCATACTTGTTACCTAAGCCACCCATTCTAAAACACTTCCAAAAAATAATCATGTTATCAAAACTTTGTAGATAAAGTTTACCCGATGCGAACGTGCTTCTTTGTATCTTGTTTTGAGTAGAGTATGAAATGATAATGTGTGATCTTTCAGGCACGCCGTATTCGAGAGTTTGACACCAGTGGCACCTGCATTATTGGAAAGTTTGATGTAAGATCTAATCATTTTTCAATGTTCATTGTACTCACTTGGTCTACATTGTAGATGACCTCGTTACTATTTTTTCAGACGGCTGACATATACTATAGGGAATCCAGTTGTGCTGGTTATGTTACACGCGTAAAGGTACCCCTTCTTTGCATCAGTGCATTAGATGATCCAGTTTGCACCAAAGAAGCACTAATATGGGATGAATGTCGGTAAGTTGTTCCTTCAGTTTATTTGAATATTCGCAGTCTAATTAATAGTATATGATATGGTTGTATTTTTCTTGATAATAGGGTGAACAAGAACGTTATTTTAGCTACTACAGAGCACGGAGGGCATCTGGGATATTTTGATGGAATTGATGCAAAGGGCGTTTGGTAAAACCATTTTTCACATACGAGCTAAAATCTTGTCACAACATAACATACAACATTCAAATTAAACATGGAACAACATATGCTTTGCGTATATAATACATGTTGGATAATGGGTTGGGTAATAGATCAAACTGGTTTAAAATGAAATTGGTAGATATTTTTGTGTGGATCATGTTTTTTTTCTTTTTTTGTTGTCCCAAGATGATTGCGGAACTACTTAATATCAACGATTAACAAAGTTATTAAAAAAAAAAAAAAAAACCTTAGAAGGTTTTATAATTTATCTATTACACGTTGGGCAACTACTGTCTAATTGGTCCGTTTCTTTCTAAGCTTCTTTTAATTTTACCTGTATGACCCGTTAGATGTAAAACAGAACCTGAAGTCCTGAACCAACCCATTCCTAAGTAAATTGCTCGAAACTGACATCTATATTGCTTATGCACATTATTGATTTAGATCTGGACCATGACTTTAATGTGCAGGTGGGTAAGAGCTGTCGATGAGTTCCTCACTGTTCTGGGCTCTAGCAAAATAATCCGCAGACAAAATAAGGTTTATATGAACTAAAACTGATCAGTTCAAATTACTAATGCATAAGATTGACATATACCAGATTAATGGAGTTGGATAAATTTAATGGCTAACTTATGTACTATTATTTTCCTGTTGCAGATGCCAGAAACACTACTGGTCAGTCCTCAGAGGTCACTAAGCAGCAAAGATCCATACACTTGGTTTGTGAAGAAAACTGACAATCTAATACATGTAGACAATTCTTCAAAAAAGGCAAAGACCGATACACAAGAGTCCGAGACTCCTTCGAAAATTGACAGTATAATATTCTTTCTAAAAAGGTTCATGGATCAGTTTTAGCAAGAAATCAACTTGAATCATGTACGTAAGCATTATTTCTAATGGCGTTGCCAGCCATTGGATCATTGTTCCTTCAATATGTCAGATCTGTTAAGAGATATCTGAAGAAGAGATGAAGGTGTCAATAGTTTGTTTCATCTAAATTTATATAGGTACAAGTATATCAAGAGGTCTGTATTTTGTGTAGACAAATAACTAGTTGGTAAGATAAGGATATGTCCAGGTTGTTATCCCATGATAACTCAGTTCAATTACCATACGAAGTGTAATCATTACTACCGTCTCAAAAAAAACATTTATCCATGTTACAACCCCGAGTAATTTTGCCAAACAAAAACATGCAATAACAAACAAATTCAAGAGGTAGGCTGGCTCTCTCGTGATACCTAACATAATTCTTCATGCTTTTGGTAACTGAATTCAGCAACATTTCCCTATGACCTACAACCCCCTAGCCTCTTTCCATACATTTTCCAAATAACAACTGTTATCCTACTAATTGTGAGCTACTGAGCTATACTCAACGTATTAACTCAAATGCCAATATTTACTCAACGTATATCGACAATATTCACAGGTCAAAGACATCCTCACTATGGGTAACTCAGTGGACAAGTGAAATAAGTTTGCACTCCCATTGTTCACCTAGTCTCAAACGTATACAATTATTGAGATACACTTTATTAATAATGCAGCCAATGCACCAACATGTATAACTAACAGTTATATAAACATAAAGATTACAAAGAATATTATTATAACTTTGGTTCTAGCTAGTGTTTATTAAATAATACTATGGAAGAAGCCAAGAAAGTATTAGTTGTATGTTATATTTTGATCTGTTATTATTTCGAATAGGTCAATATTGACATTAGTAACTTTAGATACTATTATTTACGACATTCATGGTTATAATAGGTATAGATTACCAGCAAGAATTTCTATACAAATAAGGCTTGGGGTAGTAAGTTAAGTATGATTAAATTGATAGACTTGGCGTTTCGATTGAGCACAACTCGAGAGTCAGCTTACCTCTAGAAGTAAGGTGCATTTAGAGAAAAAACTGCCTGACAAAAGTAGTCTAACCTTGGATTACATGTTGTATTTCACCAATTTTAATGTAATGAAGTCAAGTTCTATCAATAGTATAGTGGGTAAAGTTTGGCATAATTAATAAATGATAGCAAACATTTGTTCATGCTTTTCTTATCATTGAGCATCAAGGCAACAAAGAATTTATTTATAGAAAGCTTGTCCTATATAACAAAGCCATCAAAGAAATACACTTAAACAATATAAGTTTATAAAAACAATTTCTTTCTTATTCAATAAAGCTTTCCACTAAACCAGTTTAGACTTCATAGAATACATAAACTAAGAGTACAGGTAGAATAGAACTGCCTAGATGTTGAACCTGACCAAAACGAAGCAACAAACATTTCGAAAACAAAAATGCCTGTTAAACTCCCTACATCAAACTCACTAAAGTACATAAACGTGAGGACATACAGTTTCTATTATGTCTCTAGCTATATGGAGAATGAACATAGTTAAAACAAGAAAGACTATAAGAACAGGGAACTAACAAGTTCACCTGCATGTATGGAACTTCAAAAAGATTTAACCACCACGAGACATCTTAATCTTAGGCATTGCTTTCTTCAACTGACGAGCACGTTCTTTTGCTTCTTTCTTGCGTAAAGCCTCAGCATTGAGCTTTGTCTCAGCCTCTTCTGTCATCTTCTTTTTCTCTAACTTCTTTCTCTGAATTGCTTCTTGTCTGGCATACTGAAGTTCCTTGTACACTTCTTGTGCAAGTTTCGCCCTGGCTGCTTCAGGTTTAGATCGAGCCTGTTTGTACAGTTAAAACCTAAGTAGTCAAGGACATAAATTTCGGTGTTTCGGTCACAAACTGGTATACGAAATATCGTTTTTTTCCGTGGTATTTCGGTAATTCTAATATTATATATGTATTTATATATATATATACATAAATAAGAGTAAAAGATAAAACCTGGAAGTGCTGAAACAGAATTCACCGAAATTTCAGAAATTTCGGTCAAATTTCGGTTATTTCGGTCAAAACCACTGAAAATTTCGGAAACGATATATAAACCGAAACTCAATACCGAAATTATGTCCCACCACCGAAAACCGAAATTTTCACCGAAATTTCACCGATATGGTGAAATTTCACCGAAATTGATTACATAGGTTAAAACAATATTATTTTAGAAACTCGGGTTCTAAACTTTATTGCTATGTGTGAGAAAGAAAAGCATCGTACCTGTGAGCTGAGTTTGTAACGGCCAATTAAATCAATGTAATAGGGAATTAGAGCCACAAGTCGTGTCATGTCAGCCATGTGATCAACAGCAGGAAGAGCAAACTTAAAAATCAACATCTTCCTGTGAGTACTTGGATGTTGATCAGAGAAATGCATCGAGATAAACATATTCCCATATTTCTCGAATGCTTTTTCACCAAAAACCTGAGAAGAGGAACCACATGTTCATTATCTAAAGCATATGATTCAACAGAGAGTTCAAATAACAATATGAGGACTCATTCAATGTTACTATATAAATAATATGCTACCGCATTATTTGCATTTGCTAATCATTCATCATTCTCTTAACCTAACTGGTTTATCAAGCAGCAAGATTTATAAAAGAAATGAACAAAACAACCACTATGATTATCAAGGCTAAAAGATATGGATTTCCTAACGGAATGATTTAGATTTCACTTCCTTTGATAACTTCAAAAATCAAAACACATGCAAGCTGTGACATTATCTTTCACACAAGTGAGTGACTGATTATATCTAATACCTTACACGTCTTAGCAGCAGTCTACTAATAACTTCCCAATATGGTTTATTGAATTTGCAAGTTACTAGATAAACATTCTTTTGCATTTGGCACCACATAAAAGGGTATCACAGCATAGTGAACCGATAAATCTCCATGAACAATGATTCTAAAATAAATAAATCATACAACATATAATCATAGTGACCTTCACCGATCTCCAAATACAATGATTCTAATTTAAATCATACAGCATTAGATCATAGTGCACATGACCGTCATGTATATATTATGTAAGGGTTTCATCCGGACATTATGATACAGAACATTATATTCGATAAGTTCTACGCACTCTCAAACATATATCAAAAGAGCTTGAATCAATCAAGCCCTCAGCCATAACATAATAACCAAGCAAACAGACTTCACTGGTGTTTAGTCGCATTACTTTACATCTTATATTATTAGCTAACAAGTGTCTAGTAACTCCTTACTCCTACGTTTTGGACTAATAATAAATATCGATCACACTTTATTCAAATGATATGCATACATACCTTATACAAAACAACTAAATTCACATAACAGCATAAAACAACTCAAAATCATAAATCCAGTAAGCGAATTACAAACCTGATCAAGAACAGCCTCAGTGATCAAATCATTTGCCACCTCTTTAGACTCCGTAACAACACCTAATTCCTCCGCAACCCATTTCCTATTACCCGGTGGAGCCATCAAACTCCCAAACCTCTGCAAATCCCTATCCTCCTTATGCATAACCTTGGCCGCCTTCTTTCTCGCCAAACCAAAAACAACACAATCCATAGCATCATCGTTCATATAAACCTCGAACGTAATCTCATCTTTACACGGCACAATCATATTATACAACCTAGCAATCAAATCATGCCGGCTTTTCAACTCTATTGTCCCCAAAACTGCCGAACAAAACCTACGCCCACTCGCGTAAAACTTAAACACATTTTGCCCTTCTTTCAACAACAAAGGAGAATCCTCACCTTCTCCTACACCTAACAAACTAAAATTCTTCTCAAAAATCGACCCGTTTGTTGCAAATTTTGCAGCCCAAGCTAAAGCTAAAGTCTCATTTTCCTTTTTACCAGTAAAATAATTAGTAGCAAATATAATCAATATAGATACGGATATTATCTCAACAGTATAATTTCTAATATTTCTAGAAGCTTTGGGTGTTTCTGAATTTGGGTTTTGTTCAGAACCCGACTCAAGTCCTGCCGGTTCGGTTTTTTCTCCACCTGAACCGGCCAGAATGTCGGGGTTTTCAAGTGGGATTTCAACAGGGAAGCCTTCAAATTCGTCTTCATCCCAGAAATCAAAAGATGAAGAAGCGGGTGAAGAGGGTTTGGTGGGGAGATCGGAAACAGGAGAAGGGGCTGATGAAGGCGGAGGATCGGAGGCTGATAAGGTGGTGGCAGGAGGAGGGGAACGGCGGAGAGGGAGATCGGGGAGAGTTTCGTCGGCGAGATCGATTTCGTCGTCGGCGTCGAAGCCTTCGAAGTGGGAATCGGCGGAGATGTGGAGGAGGGTTAAAGAGAAGATGGTGAGGAGAGTGATGAGGTAGAGAGATGGTGAAGATCGGTGTTTCGCCATTGATGGGAGTGGAGCTCTCTCTGTGTGTACTGTGGGTGTGAGTGTGTGTACGTGAGAGAGAGAGATACAGAGCGATAGATAGTATACAATGTGTTTTGTGTTTAAGGTACAAATATACCATTTAAATACCTTATTAGAAATAAATTAAAGGGTGAAGTAATATTTTTACATAGTTATCCTTTTTTTTCTATCAAAGTCATGTCAATTTCGAAAAAAAAATTTTAGACCAAAAATCCTTAAATTTTTTTATCATTCCATTTCCTTCTTTTATAAAAAAAAACCTCAAGAATGAATAGTTAACATTATTCCCTTTTATTTCTTTCCTTATCCTATCTAAAAAAAACTCAAGAATGTAGTATAATTCTCTTAGATTTTTCAAGCTATGCGTATCGAACGTTTCCGAACAAAACAGATTTCGAATTTCACTTGATAAACGTCTTGAGATTGAATGTGAGTAAAAGCGAATATATATATATCAAATCTAAAAAGTCAAACAGTTACACCTGTATATTCATCTTTAAAATCTTATACTTTAAATCTTAGTTAACTATTTACAAAATGAGAAAACATAGTATGTGGCGGTTAAACATTCAAATTTGAACTTAGAACCCTCACATACTAATTTTTTCTAATATATATAAAAGATTAGGTGTCTGACAGCCACATAAACCCTAATTTCTTATTGTAACACTCTGACAAGGCGGAATCACGAGGGTTACATACTAAACACAGCACGATATGAAAATTAAGTAGAGATAATTCTAAATGCATTAAAAGGATTTGGAAATCCATACAAGTCATTCAATTACAATTCCGAGATCTACAAAAATGCATAAGGAGCACGATCATCAAACGTTTACAAAAGAGAGTACAAAAGATGGCATATGATCCTAAGCATAACCCATAAACGAGACAATCAATCACGGATCCACGATAAGTCCAAGTACAATCCTAGCATGCAAACAATCAATCATCATCCAATACGTCTTTGATTCACCTGAAAAGTGTACCAAAATATGTCAACATAAAGTTGGTGAGTTCGTAGGTTTTTGTAATAAAATCAAGTGTCGGGATATCATCCGTTATCGATAAGTGAGGATCAGAGTACCTAATCACGTCAAGGCCAATACAATAAACGTCACGTCACAATAATCTTCAATATATAAACGTCATAATATGGGCTCAAAAACCCTTATCCCGAGTATGATCATGTCGGGTGTGGATTCATCAATCCACCGTCATGTCAATACATAATAATATATATTATACGTCATACGTCACAAGTATAACATCATAATAGAGTGACCATGATTATACCGGGTGTGGATTCGTCAATCCACCGTCACGTCAATACATAATAATATATCATACGTCATACGTCACATGTATCACAATCAATCAGCTAGATATCTAATGTCTCAATTCATATCACAACAAACTGTATCAACCGACAACCGTTTAACAATGAGTACACTTTCCACCCCAAATAAAGTAAATGTAGGGGCTACGAAACTCACCTTTGCCTTGAACGTCGAGTTATACGTAAATTATAAGTGTTTCACGAAATTTAATTGTCCCGAATTCTTCAAAGTTCACGGCCTATCAATACGTTTGCATAACATATGTATATTAATATGTAAGTATATCGATTTGTATGTATTAACGAGTAATTATATTAATTAGTAAGTATTAATAGATAATTATATAAATTTGTAGGTAAATATATTTAATTTAAATTGTTTTAAAAAAAATAAAAACAAAAAATATCGATGAGTTTTCATTTTCTAGTTCCTCATCAAGTGGTGGTTCAACCGATCTAGACAAGGCTATTGAGGATACAATCGTTTTGACGATAAACACGATGTTAGAAGCCGCAAGAGAAGAACAGGAAGAGGAGGGGGCGCACCAATACCGCGTGTTCCCGGTTTTATGCGAAGGGCGGTCCTAGATCGTAGACGACATGAGGCAAACGAACGGTTGATGCGTTTTTACTTTGTTGACAACCCGGTATATCCACCGAGAGAGTTTAGGAAGCGCTATCGTATGAGTAAACGTTTATTTATGCAAATAACAAAAGATTTTGTAAAGTATTTAATTGAGCTTTACTTTGTGTTTTAGTGTGTGTTAATGGAGGTTATGTGTGTTAGTGTGTGTGTGTGTGTTCCGATAGAGAAAAATGTGTGAAAGTGGAATGATTGGATTGCTTGAAAAATGATCAAAGTTACAATAGAAAGCTATGGAGGGGCTTTATATACTTACTATACAATTTACACTATACCCCCTTCTATACTTAAGAGAAATACAAATGAATGCAAAACATTATAAACATATAAATCACCTACTACAAATTATATTTCTAACAATCTCCCCCTTAGTAGTGATTTGTCAAAAATGTATCCCAGATTCAAACGTCTTTAGACTCGATTCCTTGGTCTTTTCTCAAGTGGATGCCAGAACCAGTTTTCACCTTCAGGTTTATCATCAGGAACCACCATGTTTGCTTCATAGTTGAGCGAAAATACTTTCGGCGTGTTAAAGAAGCGTTGGAAATTTATTAGCTTTCCATCACGGTTTTGGAGCAAGAAGAGGATGCATGACGTGTTATATACATGTATTATTTTATATAACATGATTTTGCACAATGAAGACAAAGCTTACTGTCAGGACTTCTACGAGCATGACCCGACTTTGGACGAGGATTATTGGATGCAAGAAACTCCAATGGAATAACAGATAGAGAACTCAAATATGGCTTGAAGCAGGGAAGCACATAACATATTATTGACTGATTTGGTGGATCATGTATGGGAGAACCACACGAGGGCGAATGAGGAAGAATACGTGCCACCCACCGTTGAGTCCTACTTTGGTGATGATGAGTAGTTTGTATTCTATTTTGTTGTATGGTGTGTATTTCAAGTTTATTAATCATGTATTTGAACTTTAATAATTATTTGTTTGAACTTTATAAATTATGTAATAGTTAGTTACTTTGTATTTTATTTATAGTAAGTTGGATGATTTTTAGTTAAAAAAATGGAGGTGAAAAGAAAAAAAATAAAATGAATAATCATTGGAATGTGACAAGTGTCACAAGTCCCCCAACCTCAAATGTTGCCTCACTTCCCCATTTTCCCACCAAAATCCTCTTGCTTACATGGCGCCACATGGCGGATATCCCCCCACCCCTAAATATGCCTCACTCCTTTTAGCCTTAATGTATTTGTATCACCAAATTCACAAGTCAACCCTAAAAATGAAACCCAGTCGACTTCATCTCTTTCAAGGGACAAATTGACTCTCCTGTAATGAGGTTACATGGGGCTTAGATGGGAGACCAACCCGATTCACGAGTCAAAGAAGGAAGAACTATCAAAACTGTGAATCAAAAGATACACACCACCGTAAGATACGGTGGTGGTGGCGTAACAGACGGCGGTAGAAAATACAGAGGTGTAAGGTACGGCAAAATCTGGCGTAAGCTATTTGTAACACTCCAATATTTTAAGGTAATAGAAAATTAACCCTTTCTATAGTCTTAACATTAAATTAATTTCCTAGTATTTTGTTTTGAGATAAGGGTTAATTTAGTTAGAACTTTAGTGGTTAGCGGGTATAATACCCCTTTTTATTCAAAGAAAACATGGCACAAGGGAGGGAGCCCAGCCACATTTTCTTCTAAATACTCAAATTTCTATTTTTCTATGCTTCTCCATAAGCTTCTTTAATCTCCCTTTTTGATTTCCATTTTTAGGTAAAATTAATTCACACTTTCAATTGATCAAAATTAATTAGGAAATCCTTCTAGTGAAATAATAATAATAAACCTCCATAATCTTCAATAAGAAAAATTGAAAGGTTAGGGTTTGTGCTTTAGTGGTGGGGGTCGAATTTTTGCAAGAAGAAGGGGGAGAAATTGAAGATTTTATAATTTGCTTGATTGAATCTTTGAGGTATTAATTTCCTTAGTTTAGTTCTAATTTTTTTAAATAAATTAGGGTTCTTAATATTGGAAATTTGGGAGTTTTTATTGTTTGAGGTTTCAAGTAAAACCCTAATAGTTTTGATGAAGAAATAGATAATTTGATTGAGAAAGTATGTTGATTATGAGTAACCCCCATAGTAAGAACATCATATTTATAATGTTTGGATACAAAATATAATATGCAACTTTATGATGAGAATTTGATTTTTGAAAGGTTTTGAATAGCCAAACAGCAGCAGGCATTGCTACAGAAGAAGCTTCAACAACACGTCGACGCTTAATTTTGGTATATTGAAGATCAATACTCCCTTGCCTCTTCACCGGACTAACCGAACTTGCTCTGTTCACAGGGTCTTCCATATCTTCAAAGATCTCTCGCAATTCAGAATCATGCTGAGCTGCAACATCAGGATCAATATCAGCAGCAGGAATTGAGTTCGCGGAATCTGAAATTGCTGGAACAGCGTGACAAGCTTTGCTTCTGCGTTCTCTATGAAACAAAACACCCGCTTGATCAAACGATTGATGCGAATGATCGCTTTCAGAAGCAGCCGCAATATCATGAATCATCTTAGTTCGACGTTCAGCAGCAGCAGAATCATCTGTGTCTGTCGCAGTTGTAGCAGCAGAACCGTCGGAACTAGCAACATCATCATCATCATTTCCAACATCCGAACCAGCAGACTCATCCCCAGAACTCTCAACACCATCAACAGAACTCGCAGAAGAACCAGAATCAGAATCGTCATCAGCAGCATCCACAAACATATCATTCTCAAGACGAGATTGATAGTTTGGATTAATCAGGTGACCAAAAAGTGGTGGATCATGGAGACCAGCCACATTACTCGTATTTGCCTCAAGATCAGCAAAAAGACGCGAAGGCCAAGCATGAAGAACGTAGCGAGGACCTTGGTCATATTCTAAATCTGGACAAAAATGTCTAACTATAGCCATCACAAATCGAGGATACAGAAGAAATCGCTTTCTCCCCCTAGCATTAATCTGATCAACAAACTCTTGATAAAAATATCGAGAGAAAGGATAAGGGCGATTATATACCAAAGCAACCATCTGCGACGCAATCTGTGCAGATAGTTGGTCAAAGCCAGCCTTGCGATTGCTCAAACAGACGAGCAATGCATACGCCAGATACCTCCATCTTCCCTGAAAACCACTCTTGTCAAAAGGAAGTTTGACCTGGCCAACAAATCCCATTTTCTGAAAGCAGCGAAGAAGGAGTTCGAACTCGTAAGTCATTTCAACATCTTCCTCTTCTTCTACGTCTGGTTCTGCTCCTAGATGCAAAATAGTGCGGAGTGACTCAGCATTGAAATCAAATGTTGTGCCTTCAATAGTTGCTCGTACAAAACTTTGGCCATCAACCATGACTTCATGAGCAGTGGACCAGAAAGAATTAATATACAGCTTAATCAGTCTCGGCGAATCACAAAAAGCAAATGATAATCGCGAGCGAGCAATGTAGTTGAACATTTCATGAAAATGTTCGCAATTATGCTGATCTGGATCTAGGTTCAGTGCAAGATTGTGCTTTTTCACAAATTGACGAGGAGCGAGAGCCATTTCTGCAAAAACCAATCACAATATCGAAACAAATATAAATAATCATGATAAATTGATTGCAGAATTGAAAAACCCTAATTTGAAAAAACCCTAATCTGAAAAACCCTAATTCTTAATTTCGCAAAATAAGTCTGAACGAAGATAACCAATAAATTCGTTAAGTAGACAGAACGAAGATAGAAGCTAAATTCGTAAGCAATAACTAAACGAAAATAGGTCTTAAGTTCGTAAGAATTAAACCTAAATTAACACCTAACGAAGTTTAAGTTCGTTAAGACTAAACTGTACATGCAAGTTCGTAAGTTATAAAACTTATCTTCTAAGTTCGTAACCTATAAACGAAGTCTAAGTTCGTTTGAATAAACCTAAGGGTGTTAAGCTAAATTCGTTCCTCATCAACTTGGGTCTAAGTTCGTAAGGCATAAAAGTAACTTCGTTTCTACCCAAGTTAAATTCGTTCAATTCAAAATCTAAGTCCATGTGCACACATCTAAATTCGTTTTGAACTAAAGTCTAAATTGGTTCACACAAGTCTAAATTCGTTTGATCAAACCAGGTGAATGATTACAAGAATTTTATAAACATAATCAACACAAATCAAATCGAAGATACATGGAAACCTAAATCATATTCGTGAATGAAAAGAACATTAAAAACTTACTTAGATCTCAGTTTGGACAATGAATCAAGAAAACGAATTAAAGTGGAGAAAGAAAAAAGTTTGTGTTTTAGGGTTTTGCTCGAAAATGAGAGTATTTTTCGTTTGATAAAGAAATAACGAAGAAAAACCCCTTTATATATGGAACTAACAATGGGCCAACTATGGGTCGGGCATAACTTCACAAACGAAGTTAGCCAAACGAAGATAAACTTCGTTTGAACAAAGGTGTGTCGAACGAAGATAGCAGTTATCTTCGTAAGAACAAATCTGAAAATATTCCGTAGTTCAGCAAAAATTTCAGAGTTTCATCCAAGCAATCTTCCAAAACACAACCCTTTATCACAATCTGTACATAGCAAAAACTCGTTAGATAGCAACCTGTTCATGCCGTGTACTAAAAAAACATGCTTAGCACCCAAATTCATAATCATAATGTAAGTAGATAACCGAACATTATAATCTTAAATGAAAACCCATGGTTTAAACGCTATCCTGAAAATAATCAATTTAAATATGAACCTCATTACCAATATGATTATGACACCGAGAACTTCCTTGGATCATAGATATGCATGACAGCAAACCATCTTGAAACACTTAAGTCCCATACTAGATGCTGTCTACAAAACTTAACAAACAATGAACTATCCAACAAAAATTTACTGAAGAACTTAGTAAAGTTTCCAAAAGTATGTCATAAATCACAGCATGAAATTCAAAGGAAACTAATATCAATTTTGATTATTTTCATTAAATACATGAATCATAAATAAATAACTATTCCAAAAACCAGTTCATGTATTCATCCTTCACATGCTTTAATCTGCATCACAAATATTATCACTACACACCAAGGATCTTATCGTAATGATATCATCCATGTAAATAACAATACAGTAACAGAAGTCAGCATTCCAACGTTATCTTCTTAACCTGAACACTGCACACTTACCACAGAACTCATCAACGCATTGAGAACAAAACAGTATAATGCAGAAAATTGAACTTACAATCATACTCAATCAGGGTTAACAAATATGAAATAACTAAAAATCTAACAAAAGATCAAGGGAGGTCATTTCTTGTCAAACCCTAAAATGTCACCAAGTTATTAATCAAATTCTTAACTTGTTATAAATCAAAATTGTGAGATTTCAAAAAATTTTGACATTTCACATAACACTTGAAAGATCATTTTCTAAACTTAAACAAATTAATGTCCAAATCTTCTTTGTAAACAAACCACACAACCTCATTAAAAAAAATCACATGAAGAAATTCAGCAAAACATATACTCAGAATTTGAATATGATCTCTCGTGCAATAAGAACTTATAAAAATACTATTTTGACTCAATTAAAAAGAAAAATAACACAGAATAAAAATTGCAGAATAATAAACTAATCTAAATTCTAATTAACTAGACTTTATACATTATTCACATTAAGCATGATTACTGCTGATTAGATCAGTTTAGCATGTTACATAAGCCTGCAGGTGAGAACTAATTCTCTTATTATAAGTTCTGAACCGTGACCCAACAGCGATTACCGGTATGTTTGTCCTCTTAAACACTCGGTACATCCAGTTTTCATTGAGTTATGACACTTTCGACATACCCTGGCCAAGGACAGTCACCATGTAACCCGAGTAGCCTAATATGCCATTTGAATAGTTTGCGAACTTATGTAACCCACATTCAGATATACTTTCGTAATCGATACAAGCACTAAGATAAAAAATGTTCAATATATTCAAGAACATCCTTAACCAATCATGAGACACTTTGTGGATAACTGAATTGAATTACTTTGTGATTTCACATATATGCTTCTGCATTTCATGATTTATAAGGAACCCGTGATTTTCTATGAGATCCATGTAGCGAACTTTCTGACAACCTATCCCAAGTTGGAAGCTTTAGGTAGGCTAGGTATACAAAGATACCTCGAGGACATACTTGTCCGAATCTCAAAGACCACATTAGCCCCTTAATTTGCATATAATTGATTTGCATAACAATATCACATTTACTTTTATGTTCATGATTGGTAGAGGTTCGTGCCTATTCATTGAACAAATCTTATAGTAATGCTAGATCTTTCACAAAATTTAAGGACTAGATCAATTCATTACTGAAAAGCAAGCAATCTCAGCCATATATCTGAATATGTTTCCCACAAGAACATTATATAATTTAAGTTCAGATTGAAGGAAACCTTGGTACTTTGTGTCTACCGATATATCCCAAATTGTAATCACTGAACTAAGCAGTTATATTACGATTAAGCAGGCTTAAAAGCTAAAGTATCGTCACTTCTTCTCATTTAGCGCAGTAACCTTACTTTATTCATATTTTTTGGATTTTTGATTTTTCAATGTTTTTGAATTTTTCTTGACACTAGATATATACAAACTTATACTAAGACAACTCTTTTTGTTTTTTATGACACTATCTATGTACAACTTATACTACAAAGACACGAAAAATACATTTAAGTTCTTTGAGAGAAACTACTCGGCATTCTTCATACCATTGAGTTGAAATAACAACTCAAGACGAGGTCCATCAAAAGCTTTAGTATATAAATCAGCAAGATTATCATCAGTAATAACCTTTTCTAAATGAATAAGCTTTTTCTCAAAACAGTCACGTATGAAATGATACTTTATATCTATGTGCTTGGTGACTTTAAAGTTTTTCGGATTCTTGGTAATATCTATGGCAGACTTATTATCAATACAAATAGGAGTATTAGAGATATTCATACCATAATCGCGCAGTTGTTGCTGTATCCAAAGCACCTGAGAACAGCAATATCCAGCAGCAATGTACTCTGCTTCACAGGATGACTGTGCAACAGATGTCTGCTTTTTGCACTGCCACGATACAATTCTCCCCCCTAAAAGCTGACATCCACCTGACGTTGATTTCCTATCCGAGTTGTCACCACCAAAATCCGAATCAGTATAAGCTACAAAGTCAAAAGAACCATACATGGGATACCAAAGACCTAGACGAGGCTTGGCTTTCACATAACGAAGGATTCTTTTTGCAGCTTTCAAGTGAGACTCTTTCGGATTAGCCTGATATCTAGCACACATAGAAACAGCAAAGGTAATATCTGGACGTGAGGCTGTCAGATACATCAAGGATCCAATGATAGCTCGATATTGAGTGGCATCGACAGATGGATCATTAGGCTTATCAGGACACAACCCATGATTAGTCTTAATGGGAGTAACAGCATCCTTAGCATCAGACATGCGAAACCGAGTAAGCAAATCTTTAACATACTTGGTCTGATGTATAAAGAAACCATCTTTCAGTTGATCCACCTGTAGTCCAAGGAAGAAGGTTAATTCCCCCATAGCACTCATCTCAAACTGAGCCTTCATGCTTTGTTCAAATTCCTTGCACATTTTGTCATCAGATGAACCAAAAATGATGTCATCGACATAGACCTGTACAAGCAAGTAGTCCTTCCCTTTCCATTTAATAAACAACGTGCTGTCTATAGAACCTCTGGTAAAACCACTTTCCTTCAAATGTGTTGACAATTTTTCATACCACGATCGAGGAGCCTGATGTAAACCATATAAAGCCTTATCGAGACGATATACTTTATTAGGAAAGTCTGGATCCTCAAACCCGGCAGGTTGTTCGACATACACTTCTTCTTTAATATCACCATACAAGAAGGCACTCTTTACATCAAGCTGATACACCTTAATACCCTTATAACTAGCATATGCCAGAAATAATCGAATAGCTTCAAGTCTAGCTACAGGTGCAAATGTCTCATCGTAATCAAAACCTTCTTGTTGCTCAAATCCTCGAACCACCAATCGAGCCTTATTCATCGCGTTTACAACGAAAAACCCAACGCGTTGTTAAAGGAGATTCACCCGGAGGTAAGTTAACTAACTTCCATACCTCAAGCTTTCGAAACTGAGCCAATTCTTCTTGCATCGCCTCAACCCATGACGGTTCCTTAAGAGCCATTCCAACATTCTTAGGCTCAACCTGAGAGATAAAGCAGTAATACAAGTACCAAGTAATTGCCCCAGTATCCTTAACTTCAGCAAACATACACGACGGTTTCTTAGATTGATTCCTCGTGCGAACAGAGGCAGAAGCATCACCAATGATTTGCTTGACTGGATGATCCTTGTGGACTCTGGTTTGAGGAACCTTATCGACAGAAAGATCATCTCCCAAATTCGTCTGCACATGTTGCTCTGGAGTTTTGTAATCTGGAGTGTTAGGCTCCTCCTGAATTTCACCTTCCGTGTCATCAGTATCATAGAAGGAGAATCAGGTAGAGGTACATGCAAAGGATCAGTAGGAACTATAGGTACAGGCTCTAAGGTTGAATCTGCTACTTTTGTCCCACTAGATTCTCCAGATTCAGAGGTAGGCTCAACTATTGGTGAGGAACCAGAAGAAGAACCAGAAACCGGTCCTCCATCTAGAGGATCATGAAGAGTAACGACATCCTCCACTATTGGAACACCTGCAAAAGAAACAGGACCACGAAAAGAAGTGAAGACACCATCATAATCAAAATGATTAGCAGGACCAAGGTGTACAGCAGGTTTGTGACTGACAATTACGACATTTGTACCAAGATCTACTTTGCCAGTCTTCTGATTGTACACTCGCCTAATCGGTGTACTTGGAACATAGCCCAAAAAGAAACCCTCCTCAGATTTAGGTTCAAATTTCCCTTGAGGAAGAGTTTTAAGAAAAGTGCACGGAACACCGAAAGGCTCAACATTCTGTAAATTGGGTTTTTTGTTGTGCAATAGTTCATAACTAGTCTTCTTAAACCGTTTAACTGTCAAAACCCGATTCAGAATGTGACAAGCTGTGTTCACTGCCTCTCCCCAGAAAGTAATAGGAAGCCCTGAATCAGCAAGCATCATCCTGGCTGTCTTAATTAACGTCCTGTTCTTCCGTTCAACCACTCCATTCTGTTGTGGCTCATATGGTGCACTGTACTGATGTTGAATTCCTTTGGTCAAGCAAAATACATTAATAGTATTATTCTTGAACTCAGTACCATTGTCACTCCTGATTCTCTTAACTTTGACTCCATGGACATTTTCAACTTGCTTGACAAAATCCATAAATCGTTCGGCAGTCTCATCCTTGGTCTTCAGAAAAAATACCCATGAGTACCTCGAGTAATCATCAGTGATCACTAAACAGTAAGACATCCCTCCAATGCTTCGTTTGTTCACAGGACCAAAGAGATCCATATGAAGTAATTCGAATGGTTTGGAAATAGAGTTGAGTACTTTGGATTTATGCGGATTCTTATGTTGCTTCCCTTTCAAACACGGTACACACTTATCTTCCATCCCAAACTTCTTAACAGGCACACCATCAACTAACCCAAGACTGATAAGTTCATTCATTTTCCGAAAGTTGATATGTCCCATTCTACGATGCCATAGGAGAGATTCAGACTCATTTGCCTTGCTCAACAAACAAAGGGGCTCCTTTGGATTATCAACACCTAAAATTAAACCATAGATGTCTCTCTTCCTAGGAGCTTTGAGCATAATCCATTCTTCTGGAATAACAAAACCCGGCTTCAAGATGTATGCCTCCTTTTCTGTGAAATGAACATTGTTGCCCTTATCACAGATCTGTGAGACACTCATTAGATTGTGAGTAAGTTGTTCCACATAGTTAACTCTTTCTAGAGTTAGTTGTCCATTGACGACATCTCCTTGACCGGTGATGTTGCCGCCCTTGGAACCAGCAAAACTAACATATGACCCATTTATACCAGTATAATTGGACAAGAGCTTCTTGTCCCCTGTCATGTGCCTGGAGCATCCACTGTCAAGGTACCACAAATGAATAGGTTTCCTAGGAACTCCCTGCACATAAAATGAGAAATATTAGTTATCATTGGGGACCCAAACCTTCATAGGTTTGGGTCGTCCCTTCTCATCCTTGAGAATCAGTTCAGTCCAATATCCATTGCTAGAAGCCGTGGGTGTGACTTGATTCTCAACTTGTCTTCTCACTGGAGAAGACGTCTGACCGCTCGTTGGAGAAGGTCTTTGGGAATGAAGGCCAAAAGAGGGTCTAACACTCGAGTGAAGTCGGTTATAAATTGAATTACGACTTGGAGATGTTTGTGACCGACTCGAACTCCCACTGAAGGTAGTGAATCTTTGTCCCATAGGAGAAGAACCTTTGGTGGAGATCACGTCGTTGAGGTATAGTAAACGGTTTTGTGGAAGATTGAACTTCTTTAGCCTTATAAACTTTTATCATTACCCAACCCCTTTTTCCTTCCGAGGTGGAAACTTTGAAGGAGAACCCAATCTCCGAGGTCGATTAGGACATACACTGTAAACATGACCTTTTTCATGACAAGCAAAGCAAGAGAGGACCTTAGTTTTTTCTTTGTATCTACCTTATTTTGTTACTTACAGATTCACTATTGTCCACTGATTTACTTGTTTTACTAGGATCCTTATGGTCTCGTTTGGTCGGTGATATCTAGACTTACTTGGGGACTTCTTTCGAGCAGGCATTAACAACTAATTCATCTTTAGATTGACTATCCCTAGACTGCTTAGGTAAAGGAGTTTGACGCAACTGACTTAATCGCTTCATATCTTTAATATCAACATCCCAGACTTTATCAATCCTCTTAGGGTCAATTGATGATAACGGAAATTCTAACTCAGTGTAGACCCTACTACTCTTACGAAGTGTAAAGTGAGTAATACTGTCTTTTTGACCATAAGAAGTGGACGAATCTAGGACGACACCTTTCAATTTCTCTTCCTTGGTAGGTTGAGAAGAAACTCCTTTAGATGCTGTTGTCTCCTCAGTCAAAGTAGGCTTAGGAGACGAGTCTTGAGATTTACCAACATCAACACTAGGTTGAAGTAGGACTTCCGGATATTAGGTTCTACAGGAGTATAATTATTGTTGAAAGGAGGAGGCATGCTATTGTAAGAAACCTTAGCAGAGTCAGAACTCTTAGATGGAGAGTCCCCAAATTTTTGCATATGCATCAAAAGCTCATCATGTCTAGCTGAATCAACCTTAGCTTGTAAGTCCACTATTTCTATTCTAGCATCAGCCAGTTCTTTCTCAATAGTAGAACACTTCTTAGCTAATAATGCATAAGCTTCACCACCTACTCTTTCTACAGCCACAGCATGTTTAACTTTGTCTTTCATAGCATTAATGTCAGACTCTAAAGATTTAATCCTATCCTTTAAAAATTTTTCTCTATCAGTGACAGTTAAATCTTTTTAATCAATTTATCTCTTTCTTCATGAGCAGCATTAACAACAGATTCTAAATGCTTAATTAGTTCATTCTTTTGTTCAATTTCATCAAACATTCGATTAACAATTTTGCAAACATGAACAATAGTACGAAGAGAGTAAGATACTGTTGATCTGCTTCTTTGCAGTCTGCCATGTACGCGACAAAGTCATCCACACTCATGCCTGCTGGAATTTCATACTCCTTCATCTGCTCTTCAATCGTCTTTTCAACCTTTTCAGTAGCAGAATCGTCTTTGTTCTCAGCAGCGTTCACCTCTCCAGAATCTTTCGTATCAGCAACCTCAACCTCTTCATCCGACTCAGAATCAGTGTCATATACCTGAGTAGAAGATTCCAAGTTCGAGCTTTGAGCATTTTCATACAGATGCTCATCACTGTGGTAAACTGAGGTGTCCAAGAAATCCTCAACAGAATCTGCTATTTGAGCCATATCATCAACTATTTCGGCCAAATAAGCATTATTAGTCTCATCCTGTGGAAGATTCCAGACATAAGAACCATCAGGTTGAGCAGCTACGATAGCCTTGTCATTGCTATTTCCAGTAGTATCTTCAGTCAACAAGAGAGCTCTACTTGCATTCTGATTAAAAGGACGATTACCACCTCTATCTTGAGGGTAGGGGTAATGTTGACATCTCTCTTTGGTCGTTGACATTCTTTGGCAAAATGTCCAAAGCCATCGCAATTATAGCACTTAACCTTGACTTGTCAAAGCCCTGAGTACCCCCATAAGCTGTCGACCTGTTCGTGCATAAACCTTTGCACTCTCCTGGTGATCATCGCCAAATTCCATTTCATCCATTTTTCTTCAACATCATCTGGATCTATTTGGTCATAATCTTCATCAATGAGTGCTGGATCCGTGATCCTCCCAGCACAAAAGCTTCATGTGCAGCACACATTGCGGCAAAAACATTCATCCTTCCCTCAGCAATTTCATATCCATAGCATAGACTTGTAACCAGCAGAAGTAGATGAAATGTTACCAAACGACATATTTCCTGGCTTGGCATTCTCATTTGTCTTTCGAGCCTTGAACCAGCATCAGAAGCCATGAAACCTGCAGAATCATCTCCATCCATAACACAATTAGAACCCTCTTTCGTGCCAGAAGAACCAACCCCAGAAAGAATGCATTAATATCAGCTGTAGGATTCTTCATAGTGGCATGATAAAGAGATGGATCTTGTGTGAAGTTGTCTTGGAGATCCTTTGCCTTATCCTTCATTTCTCTGTTTCTTAATGTGGATATAACACCATCTATACGAAGAGATGCATAATCAGCTCTTTCTTGCAATCCATGACGAAATTCTTTATAAGCTTTCGGCAGACCATCCAAGAATTTATCCACTATCTCAGTAGGAGTATACTTAAGATCAAAATAGGCTAACTCAGCAAGAAGATGTTGAAATCTCAAGATAAGATCCTCAACTAGTTCGTTCTTGGTAGCATTAAAGCAATCAATTGTTTCTTAAGCATCTTAACTCGATTTTGCTTCAATAATGATCACCTTCACAGTGAGCTTCAATAGCATCGAACAATTGCTTTGAAGTCTTGTACTCCTGTTTAGGAAACAGGTGCACTAATTCTTGAGGAATGCACATCCTAAGTGTAGAAAGAGCCTTAACTTCAACAGCATACAAGGATTTTTCTTCACCTTTTAACTCTCCTACCTTGTAATTAGTTGTAACACCGTTTACAGTAAGAGTTGGCCATTCATATCCTTCAGTGATCATAATCCACATATTCAAATCTTCTCGTTGAATATAATCTTCAAATCGACCTCTCCACGCCCAGAAGTCAGCCAATGAAACTAACTTCGGTGGAGAATTAGTACGTCCAACGAGATGATCATGATAGACAAGAGAATTCAGGTATTGAGCAACAGCAGTGTTGGTTGACGAGGAAGCCATTTCGTAAATTTCTGCACTGAACGAAGATAGATCTTAATTCGTTTGAATGAGAGAACGAAGATAGGATTAACTCGTTTGCAGAAGGAAACGAAGATAGAATTATCTTCGTTTGAAGAAAGAACGAAGATAAGCTAAATCCGTAAGGTGAGAGTAACGAAGATAACTTGAAATTCGTTGAAGGAACTTAACGAAAATAAAGCTAAAAACGTTGGAAGAACTCGAAACGAGATGAGGTTAAGTTCGTTTGCTAAATTCGTTTGAGAAAACGAAGTTAGCGACAGTAAGGGTATCGGGAGGTTGATTTTCAGAGAAAAGAATCAAACAATGATCTCGAACCTTCGATAAGAAATCGATTGGCTCTGATACCACTTGTGAGTCCCTCGATAGCTATAGATCGCTCTCGAGATCGTCTATGATTATGTCGTGAGTGCGGAATCCTCACGAGATAACTAGTTTGATTAGTAAACTGGTATATCGCTAATTATCAGTAAATAATCAGCCGTATTATGCTATCTTCGTTTCTATAAGATATAGAACGAACTTAGGTGTCTGGTGTACTTGTATGTCGAACGTCTGTCTAATTTAGAGTATTCATTCGTATATATATGTTTAGAGTCGAACTGGGCTTGCTGGGCTTTGTTCTTACGAACTTAGCTGCCCAGCCCATGTAACGAAGTTAATCTTCGTTTGTACCAAACGAAGTTTATCTTCGTTTGCCTCTAACGAAGATATACCTTATCTTCGTTAGATACAGACTTAGTTATATTCCTAAGTATTTCATCTTAAGGAATCCTAACACATATTATGTTTGTACTTGTATATCACAAACAAACATCATACATAACACACATATATATAAACCAAAACATGTAATCGATCATTACCAAACATAAAGTCCATAATCTATCAATTACATATATAGATACGACATAATTAACATAATGTCTCAATCTAAACGACATATCAAATCTAAGTTGCTGTTGTCACATCAACATACATCAACAAAAAGTGTTGTACAGATTTCTTCCACTGCACCGCAGTGTGAGAGTTTATTCCCACTACTGCGCGCCGCAGTGGGGACTTTTGGTCCTAGCCGCACCTTTTCCACTGCGCGCAGTGGGGATCCACTGTAAAATATAAAAATTTGTTTTTACGGTTTTCGATTAAAAGAGTTTGGTTCTTACATTTTTAGTATCAGAGCTAGGGTTCAAAGGATTTAAGTATTCGATCTCTTAGTTAGGATACCTAGACTTGAACCATAGGAAATTGACTTTGACCTTAGGTTTTGGGTTGTTGTTTTTTGAGAATTGAAGTATTTAGTAAGGTTGATTAAAATGAAATAGTTATGATGATAATAGAGCCGGCCTATTATCGGTCATAATCTATTACATTCTAAATTGAGCTTATTAAATATGGAGATGATCAAATACAAATGTTTGGGGTGTTAGAGGCTAAGTTATGAATGAATGTGACATTTATGACTTCTTGAATTTTGTAGTACGGATTCATCTCAAGGTGAAGATGGATCAAATGTGATAGAGACATGAGTGTAGTGAATGAAGTAGTGGTTGAACAAGAGGTACTCGTGCTTTTATAAGTGAGCAACTAAGGAAAGCTTTGGAGATTTCTCTCATTTATTATCAAGAATTGAATAAAACTCTGGAAGGAGCGATG